>NC_041393.1:468788238-468832964 GCF_002162155.2 Triticum dicoccoides
GATTGTTAAGTGTGAGTGTGTGTTTTACCCATCCAAGCGGAAGTTATGTGCACAAAAGAGGAGAACGATTCGATGTGGCGTTAGGATTGAGGGTAATTAACTACGTATGGAGACATATAGACCTTGAACGTGCATGTGTGAGAGGTATACATGTATACGTGGGATGTGTGTGTGCGCGCGCATGATCGAGATAAAAGAAAGAAGACATAAGTCATAAGATCAACGACATGGGAGAGATGGATCGGTATGACAATATACATGCATGTGAGAATGCAGGGGAGAAGGCCCGACAATTGAGCACGTGTTTTTGTTTTTAAGAGATAGTGGCGTGGGCTGGAGCATGCATCTATGGCGAGCGGAGGGAGTGAGGCACAACGATTGTGCAAAAGAGATCAACCTATAAATGCATATGTATGGAGAGACATATATAGTCTGGGTGATAGGAAGCAAGACTCCGTGCGAGAAAGAAATTTTGACGGAGAAACTACAGATAGATATAGAGATGGAGATGCTTTCTAGAGGGACATCCGCTAGTTTGGGTGTTGGAGATGACTACCGGGCGGTTCAGAGGGTGAAGTTATATATGTGTGTGAGAGGGCACTTGACTGCATGTAGAGAGAAACATATGTAGTGTGCATGATAGGAATCAAGAGTAAGGGCGAGAAAGAAGGTTGATGGAGAAACAGATAAATAGAAAGATAAAGATGCTAGCTAGTGTGCGTTAGAGATAGGAGTCGAGTGGATCAGAAGGCTGAGTTATGTGTGTGGGTGTGAGAGAGATAGAGAGAGGGTGCATGTGAGTCACATACAAACAGATATTAGAGAGAAATGAGATCCTGAGAGACAGAGTTTTGTGTCTGCGAGAGAGAAAGATATTTCACAACGAGAGTGATATATAGAGAGACATATGAGGGAACACAAGATATATGTAGGGAAAGAGAGTGTGTGTGAGCGGCATACAAGAGAACAACGGAGAAATATGAGACCCTGGGAGATAGAGTTTGTGTTTGTGTGTGAGAAAGAGATATTTAAGAGGAAGAGTCGTAGGTTCTCATATCTAAGGAGCGAAAGACATCTCTGTATGAGGGGTGTGCGAGTGGCACACATGGGAATAGTAGAGAGAAATGAGACCCTGGGAGAGAAAGTTTTGTGTTTGTATGAGAGAAAGAGATTCCACATGGAGAATCATAGTTAGAGACACATAGCAGGGAGCGAGATGTACTTAGAGAGAGATAGAGTGATGAAGGTCGAGGGAGAGAGTACCATCAACGTGTTACGAAGATAAAAGATCATTGTCGACATACAGGTAGCATGAGAGATACCTGAGAGACGATGAACGCGTATAGGTCCAGAGGGATAGTCCTATATAAGCATGAGTGATAGCTATATGAGACGAATATCTGGATTAAAGGGGATTCAAATATTTAAACTGGAGATCACGACATCGATAATATCATAACGCAAATTGGTGTATCACACATGCATATTCATTTGAATTTGGGCACACGTGTAATGTTATATAGTTTATCAATATTGGTGATCCATAGATTCTTTAATTACAAACAATGCATGGTTTATATGCAATTAATGTCTAAACGGGATTACACTATATGTTGCATGTGTGAAACACATTATACATGTTTGATAAGTAAAAACAAACCGCATGAAACACACATTAATTGGAGACAGTTAGCGAGGAATGCATACTTTGGATATCAACATAAAGTGGTTTCAAATATTTGAAAATCTAAATTGATGGATACAACCTTATGAATCTGAGATCATGCCATTTGTAAACCATATTTATGTATAAATGGTGTTGTACTTTTGAAAGTATCTATAAAAAAATGATGTATATAGAATGTAATTCCAATTGAAAATGGATCCCGCCCGAAAAAAATAGAATACAAACGGGATTCGAATTGAGTTGGCACGAGCGTAAACGTGCACTGTGCAAAATTTGAACGAAGCGGGGAAAGTCGGAGTAACCGTCCGAAACCAAAATCTGCGAGATGGAAATTACTACTGCCTATCCCTGCCATGCAAAGCCTATCTGCTGGATTTCTATAGGTTTCGACAGGGGTAGGTTCGTAATTTCACCCAAATGTGACGTAACCGCCTCTCACCCGGATTCATACATGGTGGGCGCCAAAACACAGTGTGTCCTCGGCCGAAATTGACTCCCTCCCTGATTCATATTCATATACACTGTGGGCGCCAAAAACAAACTCTTGTCGGCAAATATTTGGTGTATGCGAGATTACCGTCCTATCCCCAACTGACTAATGTTGCTGTGATGTAGTAGAAATTTGAAACGGGGGCTAAGTTTTTTCCTCGCATTTGAGAGAGGCGCGCCCTGAATACATGTTTCCCCCATTCCTCTCTACCTCCCTTTTCCCCATTCGTACTCCGTGGGCGCCAAAACACCCTCTCCACCCCACACTCCTTCGTCCACCGCCGCCCGCCACCACATCCACCGCCATCCTCCTCCACCATGCCGGAGCTGATACGCCGACACCGCCATCCATTACAAGAGATCGACCTCTCTCATCCACGGCTTCGGACCGGGATCCTTGCATCTCGTCCTCTCGCTTCATCCCCCCCGTCGTCCACCTTGTCGGCGCCGCTCCTACGACCGTCTTGTCCATCGTGCCCCGCCGCCACCGTCTACCCTCCTAGATCTGGTTCCACGCTGCTGACAGCCATCGCTACCGCAGCACCGTCAAATTCTCAGCAGATGCGTACACGGCGCCGCACCAGAGGCGGTACTGTTTCGTATCTGCTCAACTTATTTATCACAGCAAGAAAATAGATTGCCACTGCTTTACTCTGATTTCTTGTCTTGGTTGCGAAGTTGCCTTTGTCCGGTTTGCACCTTTAGATCCGCCATGACACGCTCAACACTATACTCCCAATGCTTATGGTTTTCCCCTTTTATATTCCACACTAGTTAAATCACAGTAGACTAAATTTTTCAGAGTTTGCCGGTGCGAACGAAGGGGCTCGGGTGGTTGTGGGGCCTCGCCGAACGAAGAAAACTCGGTGCGGGTGGGGGTTGGGGCGGGGGTGGGGGTGGGGCTGGTGGAGGAACACGGGCGGTGGGTGCCGGTAGTCCGGCCGGCGGCCCGTGCGGTGTTCTGTATGGGAAGAATCAGAGACGAGGAAGAAGATGGGTTAGGAGATGTAGGATCTTCATCCAACCGCCTGAAATGGTCGAGAGACAGCTGGGAGTTGCATTCTTAATGCGCTCTGGTTCATCATGTGTGGGCACTGCACAACCAACATTTTATTATCCAAAATCTGCTTGCTCTTCTTTACCATGTTCCTCTTTTTTTCTTCTTTAATATGTACTCTCTCCGTTCCTATATATAAGTCTTTGTATAGATTCCACCATGGACTACATATGGAGCAAAATGAGTGAATCTACACTCTAAAATGTATCTGGATACATCTGTATGTGATCCATAGTGGAAATCTCTACCAAGACTTATATTTTGGAACGGAGGGAGTTTGATAGTAGTACAATATGTTCCTTGTACTGAAGATGAGCAGGGACATTTGCAGTGTAGAGGTCTATACGGTCGGTTGTGATGGAAACTTTGAGCCACTTTGATTCGTAGGATCTTTTAAACATAGGAATAGGATTTGTAGTGGCCTGCCCACTTGAATCCTATAAGAACAGCAAGGAAATGCGGGGAGTTGTGTCGCCTTTGAGAGTTACACTGATATTAACAGTACCGCACCTTCACTTGAAGAGAGCTGGTATCCAAAGCCTTTCTAGCCGTACCGGCAAACTAGCACATATATTCCAGGAAGTTCCACTTTGCTGATTTTACTCTGATGCTTAAGGTTTTCCCGTTATATCTACACTATGATCTGTGTAGCTGCTTTGTGTCGCACTAGCAGCAGTCCACTCTTGAAGCTAAACACTACAATGACTCACAAAATTGGCACCAAGGCATTGGGTGCCATTCTGGATGCAATGAAACTCATATGCTCCCCACTTGTTGACTCTTGTTCAGAATATGATCATAATGACTCTTTTTCAAAATTGCCACATATAGAGAGACAACATGGAATTGCATTTCTTTGGGCGCTGTGATTCATCATGAGTGGGCAACCAACATTGTATGCAATGAAGCGGAACCTCAAGAATATGCTTCCTCTTCTGTTCTTTAACATGTTCCTATTTGTTTATTCTGTATTTAGTACGTACAGTATGTTCCTTGTCAGGAAGGGGCACAGGGACACTGCAGTCAACAACTAATAGAGCTGGCCTGTACGTGATTGATAGGCTTTCAATTACTAGCGGCAATACAACACCGTATTTTCAAGCCAGTTCCACTTTCCCGATTTATATATCGTGGTTATGGTGTACCCCTGTTATGTACACTATGATCCGCCTAGTTGTTGTGTGCTCTTGTTATCATGGTTTGGCAATAAACTCTCTATACAGTATATTATGAACCCGTCATCTGCCAGCTATCCTTACTTATGGAGCCTATTTTTGGTGTACTTGTGCCAGATTATATAAATGCACGCACCATATTACAGCACACATGAGCTCTCTCATCAGAATCCCGTGATAGCACACAAGTGTTTACAGGGGTGCCCCTATATTAGAATATCATCTGCATTACAAAGATAATCTCACAACTATTTATGTTTTCATGGTTCTTAGATATTATATGCAATTACAGTGAATATCAGAATCCGCGCATCAGAAGAATATTGTGGAACACTGCAATGACTTACAAAATTGGCACCAAGGCATTGAGTGCCATTCTGGAAGCAATGAAACTCATACGCTCCCCACTTGTTGATTCTTGCTCAGAATATCATCCTAATGACTATTCTAACCTCGAGGAGTCAAAGGCAGATGGCCTGTCCTGTTCACCCATCAAGGTGCTTGTTCTAATTTGGCAAGGTTTTATTGATTGCGCATATCTTGCATATGTAGTCTTGCATTTCTTCTACTTTGTTGCACCGCCATCTGCTTAGTTTACTCATCATATAACTCGAGATGCCATGCCCATCCATTATCAATACATATTCCATCTGTCATCATACCATGTTTTTCCACTCAAATGTTGTTCTTCTGCATCAGACATCAAAAAGGAAGAGGGTGATTGCCGAACCCGAAGGAGCACCAGCAAAGTCCTTGGAAAACATGGTGGTGCCGAAGAAATCAGATAGCGCCCCACTTATATTGGTTGTACAACCAGTGACACAAAACGTAGGACCGACTCCAGCAGACTGTACACATACTTCACTGGCCACACCACTAGCCCCACCACACAGGACCTGCACTCCAGAAAAAGGTATACCGATTTCATTTGCCATAGCACCAGCAGTACCACAGAAAAATCCCACTCCAGCAAAAAGTACAGCAAGTCCACCGGCCGAAGATCTATCCGAACTGCAGAGACGGCCAATTCCTGCAGATTGGAACCCCAATCCATTTATTCCCAGTTTAAAAGACAATGCTTTCAATGTTGTTAGGGACTACGTGCATATATTCCCATCATGGGAAGATTATAGTGAAGACAAACACCATTTTCACATCTTCCTGTCCAACTTACGTGTAAGTGCTATTATTCATGGTTATTATTTTCCTGTTTTCTGCTGATCGAACACATCAATGATTTACATTACATCGTTGTAACTAGGCGAGGGTCAATCTGGATAGTCATGACGAGCAAAGCTTGCTTGTGTTTTTCAAGGAAGCATTGCAGCAGTATCGGTGTTACCTCAGGAAATCACACTTTGATGGCAAGTCTATAAGCGAATTTCCGGTGAAGTCTCCTGTGCTAAATTTAGAAGACATTGAATGGAAAAACCTTGTTATGCACTGGTCTCGTTCCCAGGATGAGGTACTGTCTATGAAATCAAATGACAATTTAAACTTCTACTTTTCCGCATGTGCTTTACGGATCTTTTTTGCAGGAAATCTGCTCGAAGAAGAATTCCGGTTTGAAAAGAACGACAGGATATCACAAATATGCTGCCCGCTGCTTTGCTCTTGTTAGTACCTGTTGTCCTGTATCACTGTACTTGCATACATAGCTGGTTCATTATGTGACAGCAGTATGCATGATAGCTTGCTTATCAATTATTCGCTCCAAATTATCTGATCTGTATGAATGGTTACGTTAGTGTAGAATATATCCAATGCCAATGAATTTTTTTAGCTCTGCATTGTTCTTGTAAGTACATGATGTCCTTTATCAGTGTACTTATATTGACAGGTAGTTGCTCATATACCATCACTCTCCAGCTTATTTTCCTTTGCCCTCCATTTTCTACACATCAGATCTATATTTACTCTTACCATAAGGTTGGTACTGAAGAAGTTTAGCTATGCATTGCTCTTGGCTTGTGCCTTTTGCCTGTATCGCTGCACATACATTTATAGCTACTTGGTTATGTAGCATCACTCTTCATCTTATCTTAAATATTCTCCATTTTTTCGTATATTATCATATCTATATATACTCTTAACAAAATGTAGAATAAAGGCAATGCTTATGAAGAAGATTCTGTGGTAAACTTCTTGAATTGCCCCCCCCCATCAGCATGGATAAGGGCTTTATAGAGCCTGTCTTCTCCAGTAATGTAAGTTTGTCCTTCTCAAGCCTTCAAACTTTGTTGTGTATATTTGGTTAGGCATGAATGCAACAACTGTTTATTTTGGGTGTTTGCATCAAATTGCATGTTTAAAGTTTATTATGTACTCCCTCCATTCCTAAATATAAGTCTTTCTAGAGATTTCAATATGCACTACATACGGAACAAAACGAGTGAATCTACACTCTAAACTATGTCTATATACATCCGTATGTAGTTCATATTGAAATCTCTAAAAGACTTATATTTAGGAACGGAGGGAGTAGTTCATAAACAAAAGTTTGTCCTTCTCAATTTAAGTTTTCAGTTGTACAACCAAGTTCCTTCTTCAAACCATGTAAATAAAACTATACAGAGCAAGTGATCTTCTTTTGCACTGCATGTATGCTTTTGTTCTTCATCCGTAATCCAGTGGTGTGGTGAACCTACCCACTACAGCACAATGTCATATTCTGCAGTGTCTTAACTATGAACAATGTCATATCATTCTACTATTATTTAAACCGTCTCTTTATTTGCCAATATGAAATGGGATAAATTGACAGCACACTAACCATTGATACTTATGAGTTCTTGATCTGTAATCTAGTGGTGTCGTGAAGCTGCCAACTCCTTCACAATGTCATTTCCTGCCATGTCTTGACCTGAAAAATACCATATTGTGTTAATGCATTTTAAAACCGTGTCACATTATTCGTCAGTAAGAAATGTGATGAATTGTCAACACTGATATTTTTATTTGCAAAACTTGTCATCTGTCTGCTTGTTTATCGTTCAGAGTGAGGAAGATATAAGTTTTGAACAAGCGCAGTCTCATCATCTTCCTCAGGTGCTTGCGTTGCAGCGCGCCAGCAGGGCTAACCTTTCTTTAACTCTATTGAAGTGTTGTCGGTTTTGTATATTATTTTGTCGGTGTGTTTATTTGCACTGGTGGCGATCTTTGATGCCCAGTGTATGTAATTTGTTGTCTGCTTGTGCTTTATTATCATAGTGGCAAACTTTGATGCCCAGTGGATGTAATATGCCGTAATTTATTTATTGTATAGTCTAGGTTTTTTCTTATTCACAATGCTGCAGTTATTTTACTGTATATATATCCTGTCTTTGCAGTAAAGCGGCCAAACCGTAAAATTATGGTACATAATCGGGCCGTCATGCAATCATGATGTATGATCCGCATCATGGGCCCCGTCAAACTGGCCCACTAGTAGATTCGTGCCTTTAATAGGCCGAGTAACCCCCGGCCCTCTTTTCGCAAGAAAACTCAATGGGCTTTTAGGAGGCTGAGAAGTAGGTTGGGCCTGAAACGTGCCGAACAGCTCACGGGCTGGCAGCAGCCCGAATTGGACCCTGGCCCGAATCAAATCACGGTCTTTTAACATGCCAAAATTGGCTCGGTCCTTGTTTGGCTCAATCAGATATCGGCTGCGAGCAGGCCGGATGCAAACCAGGCCGTAGTTAGGCCCAACTATTTGACGGGCTTTTAACATGCTGAAATTAATATAGGGCCGAAATGTTAAACGGGCCCTTAACAGGCCGAAACTAATATCATGCCGATTTACTAAATGGGCCTTTAGCAAGTGGGCCCAAAAGCATAGCATCCAGTTAATGGGCCAAATCTGATATGGGCCATAATTGAGGCCGAAGCCTCTTAAAGGGCCGGACCTGATCTGGGCCGTGATTTGGCCCAGAACGTGGGAGGCTTTTAACGGGTCGGATCTCATATGGGCCATTATTAGGCCCGAAATGTGGCAGACCATTAATGGACCGGATCAAATATGGGCCGGCATTTCGCCCAAAACATGGCAGCCAGTTAATGGGCTGGCCTACTAGGGTCCTCAAAATCTTGTGGGCCTACAGCTGGGCCGGCCCATTAGTGTCGGCGAAATCTTGTGGGCCTTTAGCTGGGCCGGCCCATTATGATCCGCAAGAATTTGGTGGGCCTTTACTTGGGCCTGCCCATTATGGCACACAAAAATCTTGTGGGCCTTTACCTGGGCCGGCCCATTATGGGCCACAAAATCTTGTGGGCCTTTAGCTAGGCCAGCCCATTATGGTCCACAAAATCTCGTGGGCGTTGAGCTGGGCCGGCCCATTATGGTCCGCAAAATCTTGTGGGCCCTTAGTTGGGCCAGCCCATTTAAACTCGATGGGTCGTGCCACGTGTCAACGTAGCATAGGCGCCTTCTGTCCAATGAGTGGATGACATCTTTCCCAACGATGAGCTGACACATGTTTCCTCCAGCCAATGATGATTTTACACGTGGAAAATCCCCATTGGTCGGGGTTGTTAACGGGTTATCGGATCCAAAAACCAACCTGATAGCTTAACGGTGTTCCGTTACGGTGGATGCCATGTGTCGGTCACCCTTGACGAAAGCACTTCTGTGACACGCGATTTATCTTCATGGAAGTGGACACTTCCGTGATGATAATTTTGGTAATGTCATGGAACACTTCTACGACAGCACATGTATGACTATCTTGATTCTGTCATAAATTTGTCATGGATGTACATGCATGACAGAAAACGCGACCTACTATGACAAACATGTATCATCACGGAAGTGTATTTTTTTGTAGTGTAGTTTAGTTCAGGGAAAATCTTTAGATGCGCATGCTCATTTTGTGCGTCATTGTTTGTCTGAAAAAGGGACACTCTTATGGGATAAAATAAATAGGTTGTTGTGCTATGCTTGGAACCTTTGTGAAATTTATGGTTTTACTTGTTGCTCTAAGAACCCTAAAAAACACCTACCCTACCTATGTGAGTTTAATGATAATGAAATCATATCTTCTTATGCCAAGGGTGTTTATGGTTACTATGATATTGAACAAATTGAAGAATTTGTCGCTTTTAAGGGTGCTTATGAAGTTGCTTCTTTGATTGAAAAGTATGATATTACTCTCTACGAATCTGAAAATTTTGACATACTGAAATATTGCTATGAAAACTATGCTCATAATGTCTATGTCAAAGAATTTATTGAGAGAATGACCATTGCTTTGGAAGAAAATAATGATATGCATGAATCTATAGATAATTATGATTCCGATGATTTGATTGAAATATCCCTTGATGAACATGATGCTTGCTATTCTTGTGGCCATGATGCTAATATTTATGGAGATGAATTTGCTATAGTCCCTTATGTTAAACATGAGATTGTTTCTATTGCACCCATAGTTGATAGTTCCTTCGATGAAAAGCATGATTGCAATGATGTTATTATAAATTCTATTAATGTCAATTTTTTTGAAACTGCACGACAGTGGGAGAGGCTCCCACTGACTTTTGTATTACTCACAAGGGATCAATTACAGCATTGTCACAATGGTGGGGTGTGAGGCCCCCCGGCCATGTGATTTATGATACTATGAAGTCAGCACCTACAAGCTTTGTATGTAGTTCTCTAGGGAGGGACGCAGGGTCTCCTCACAATTGTGCACCAGTAAAGCCAATAGCTCCTTAAATCTAGCTAGGCACGTCTAAAAGGAATGTGGGATCCCCCTGAATAAAAGGTTGTTCCTCTCCTTCCATAAACTCCAAGCCGCCAGCAGGAAGATATCCATGAACAACGGCCGGCGCCAGCCCTCTTTGCCAACGTGTATGAGGGTTAGTCTATCACGTTTGGCCAAAGTATGCCAACTTTGTCCCAGCAATGTTGGCTGAACGGGCAATTGAAGAATAGATGCTCGACAGTTTCCTCAGGGGGGCTTGGGCAGAGCATGCACATATATGCGTTCCCAGCCACGTTAAAATGACGATGTTTCAGCATATTTCTAGTGTTCAGTCTATCAACCATCAATAACCAGCCAAACATTTTGAATTTGATTGGACTCTTGGCCTTCCACAACCACCCAAAAGCCTTGTCAGCAACCATGTCCCTGAAACAGTGATCATAGTATCTCTTGGAGGAGAAAGATCCGCCTAGGTTGCAAACCCAAGAATCATTGCAGGTCTTGTCAAGCACAACATGCATGGATCCCTACTGAATATCTCTGACTTCCTGCCTGGCTTGCGACGAGAGAGGCAGGTGGAAGATCAAGCTGGGGTCAGAGGCAGTCAGGATATTAGCCACGATTTCATCTTCATTCTTGCAAAAAGAGAAGGCTCGAGGGTAGAGCTCTATAAGAGGGGTGTCACGATCATCGAACCACGCATCTTTTCAGAACAGGGAGGAAGAGCCATTGCCCATAACAACCTTGGTGATCCCGCGGAAAACATCACTGAACTGCATCACATCGCGCCACCAGAAAGAACCCAACTGATCCACAGCATGCGGAACCCTGTCAGAGTAGTACGTGTCCCAGATCAAGGTCACCCAGGGGACATCATGGTGGTTATAAGATTTGAACAAATGTTTTAGAAGGAGGCCCGCGTTCTGGGTCTTGATGTCAATGACACCGAGCCCCCCTTTACTTTTGGGCCTGCAGACCAACTCCCAAGCAGCGAGGGAATTGTTCTTGACACCATCCTCAGAATTTTTCGCCCAAAGGCAATACCTACGCAGCTTATCGAGGTGTTCAACAACCCTTGGATGCAGTTTGATCGTGCACATGGCATAAATCAGCATTGAAGTGACAGCAGAGTTGACCAGAGTTAATTTGGCCCCTGAAGACATCAACGCAAGCGCCGTCGACATTTTCCTTTCCACCCCGTGTACCAACGGCATTAGCTCGAGCAGCGTCGGCCTTGTCGTCCCCATAGGGAGGCCAAGGTAAGTGAAAGGCATAGATCCAATAGAGCATCCAAAGATGTTAGCCAGATCAACCACTCCATGTTGATCAATGTTGATGGGAATAAGCATGGACTTATGAAAGTTGATTTTCAGACCCACAGAGGCAGGATAATCTTCCAGGATAGATTTCATATGGGTAGCTTGGACAGGGCACGCAGGCATCACCAGAATGGTGTCATCTGCGTACTGCACCACCGGATAGTCACCTCCCCTATTGCAAGGGATGGGTAGATCGAGCAAACCACGGGCAAAAGCATCATTAACAGCAGCCTGGAGAAGGTCTGCAGCAAGAACAAAAATCAGAGGAGAGGCATTTGCATTGGAATTTTCTCCCTGGAACCCCATTGAGTAAGACAGAGGACACACCAGAACCAAAGATCGAGTGCATCCACCCCAGCCACCTGTCATCAAAGCCCATATGTTTCATAATCTCCATCATCGGGGCATGTTCAATGGTATCAAAAGCTTTGGCAAAATCCAGTTTGAGCAGCATTATCTCGCGAGACGATCTCTGACACTGGTGAATGTACTCAAACGACCAGGCAAGGCAGTTTTGTATCGTTCTCCCCTTAATGAAGCCGTATTGGTTTTTGTGAATGATCTTCAGAATCACTTTCTGCAAATGATTGGCCAGGATCTTGGTGATGATTTTTAGGCAGCAGTTCAGCAGTGTTATTGGTCGATAGTCATTGGCAGTTTCAGGAGAAGAAGATTTCGGGATAAAAGTAATGAACCCATCACTGATGCATCCAATATCCAGGTTGCCATCATAGAAGTCCTGACACATTTTGTAAAAATCCTCTTTAATGATTGACCAACAGCTCTTGAGGAAACAGCCATTAAAACCATCGAGACCCGGGGCACGGTCGATGGGCATTTCTTTCACTACTGCGTCAATCTCAGCAGTAGAGAAAGGCTCAGAGAGCACACCCAGCCCAGGGATTCGTCTGATGATCCGGGGGAGATCAAAACGCATGGTAGTAGGCTTGGAAGATCCCAGTCTCTCCTTATAAGTTTTATACAAAATCCCTTGTTTGCCAACGTGGTCACTAACCACGGCGTCGCCCTCTCGCAGGTTAGCGATTGAATTATGCCGAAACCTCTCAGTCGCCAGGGACTGAAAAAGTTTGGGGATGCTAAGTTTGCTATGTCTACTATTTATTGCAATGATCATGATTGGGGTGATTCTTTTTATGATCTTGAAAATTTATTTAAGCCCCATGATGAATATGAGATTGATAATATTGTTTGCAATATTATTGAAAGTGGGTTTGAAAGAGTGTCAACTTTAGATCCCACATATTTGGATAATGTTCGATCTTATTTTTTTTTAAAGTGGGTTTGGAGAGGTCATGACTTTAATTAATGTTAATCCCACTATTTTGGAAGAGTGTCAACTTCACATGCATGTGGATCGTGTTGAAAATATTGTATGTGATGGCTATTTTGTTGAATTTTCTTATGATCCCACATGTAATTATTATGAGAGAGGAAAATATGGTTTTAGAAACTTTCATGTTACTAAATTACCTCTCGTTATGTTGAGATTGCCATTGTTTCTTTCTGCTTCCTTGCATATGCTAGTTTTTGCTTGTTGTGATAATTTGTTTGCCTATAAGATGCCTATGCATAGGAAGTATGTCAGACTTAGATGTGTTTGTCACGTGTTTCATGATGCTCTCTTTGCGCTTCAATTCTTGTCTTTCATGCGAGCATCATCGAAATCTCAATGCCTAGCTAGGGGCGTTAAACGATAGCGCTTGTTGGGAGGCAACCCAATTTTGTTTTTTGTTTTTTACCTTGCTCCTGTTTAGTAATAAATAATTCATCTAGCTTATGTTTAGATGTGGTTTTATGTTTTAATTAGTGTTTGTGCCAAGTAGAACCTTTGGGAAGACTTGGGTGAAGTCTTTGCGATCTTGCTGTAAAAAACAGAAACTTTTGCGCTCACGAGAATAGCTGTAATTTTTACAGAAGAGTGCTTTTAGGTTGATTCTTTTTGCACAATATTCATAGAAAAATTCCTCACACCCACCAATTTATTTCAGAATTTTCGGAGTTACAGAAGTATTCGAAAGTTATAGATTGCTACAGACTGTTCTGTTTTTGACAGATTCTATTTTTCGTGTGTTGTTTGCTTATTTTGATGAATCTATGAGTAGTATCGGGGGGTATGAACCATAGAGAAGTTGGAATACAGTAGGTTTAACACCAATATAAATAAATAATGAGTTCATTACAGTACCTTAAAGTGGTGGTTTATTTTTCTTATACTAACGGAGCTCATGAGATTTTCTGTTGAAGTTTTGTGTTGTGAAGTTTTCAAGATTTGGGTAAAGATTTGATGAATTTTGGAATAAGGAGTGGCAAGAGCCTAAGCTTGGGGATGCCCAAGGCACCCCGAGGTAAAATTCAAGGACAACCAAAAGCCTAAGCTTGGGGATGCCCAGAAGGAATCCCCTCTTTCGTCTTCATCTATCGATAACTTTACTTGAGGCTATATTTTTATTCACCACATGATATGTGTTTTGCTTGGAGCGTCTTGTATGATTTGAGTCTTTGAATTTTATTTTACCACATTCATCCTTGCTTTACGAACCTTTTGGGAGACACACACTTGATTCGTGATTTATTAGAATACTCTATGTGCTTCACTTACATCTTTTGAGATAGACAATATCGCTCTAGTGCTTCACTTATATCTTTTTAGAGCACGAAGGTGGTTTTATTTTATAGAAATTGTTGATATCTAATGCTTCATTTATATTATTTTGAGAGTCTTTTAGAACAGCATGGTAATTTTCTTTGGTTGTAAAATTAGTCCTAATATGATGGGCATCCAAGATGGGTATAATAAAAACTTTCATATAAAGTGCATTGAATACTATGAGAAGTTTCATTCTTTATGATAGTTTTGAGATATGAAGATGGCGATATTAGAGTCATGCTAGTAGAGTAGTTGTGAATTTGAGAGATACTTGTGTTAAAGTTTGTGATTACCGTAGCATGCACGTATGGTGAACTGTTGTGTGATGAAGTTGGAGCATGATTTATTTATTGATAGTCTTCCTTACGAGTGGCGGTCGGGGACGAGCGATGGTCTTTTCCTACCAGTCTATCCCCCCTAGGAGCATGCGCGTAGTACTTCGTTTCTATAACTAATAGATTTTTGCAATAAGTATGTGAGTTCTTTATGACTAATGTTGAGTCCATGGATTATACGCACTCTCACCCTTCCACCATTCCTAGACTATCTAGTACCGCGTAACTTTCGCCGGTACCATACACCCACCATATACCTTCCTACAAAACAACCACAATACCTACCTATTATGGCATTTCCATAGTCATTCAGAGATATCTTGCCATGCAACTTTCCACCATTCCATTTATTATGACAGGCTCCATCATTGTCACATTGCTTTGCATGATCATGTAGTTGACATCGTATTTGTGGAAAAGCCACCGTTCATAATTTTTCATACATGTCACTCTTGAATCATTGCACATCCCAGTACACCACCATAGGCATTCATATCGAGTCATATTTTGTTCTAAGTATCGAGTTCTAATTCTTGAGTTGTATGTAAATAAAAGTGTGATGATCTTCCTTATTAGATCATTGTCCCAATGAGGAAAGGATGATGGAGACTATGATTCCCCCACAAGTCGTGATGAGACTCCGGACGAAAAATAAAAATAAAAAGACCAAAAAAGGCCCAAAAATGAGAGAAAAAGAGAGAAGGGGCAATGCTACTATCCTTTTTCCACACTTGTGCTTCAAAGTAGCACCATGATCTTCATGATAGAGAGTCTCCTATTTTGTCAGTTTCATATACTTGTGGGAATTTTTCATCATAGAACTTGGCTTGTATATTCCAATGATGGGCTTCCTCAAAAGTTCCCTAGGACTTCGTGAGCAAGCAAGTTGGATGCACCCCCACTTAGTTTCTTTTTGAGCTTTCATACACTTATAGCTCTAGTGCATCCGTTGCATGGAAATCCCTACTCACTCGCATTGATATCTATTGATGGCCATCCCCATAGCCCATTGATACGCCTAGTTCATGTGAGACTATCTTCTCCCTTTTTGTCTTCTCCACAACCACCATTCTATTCCACCTATAGTGCTATGTCCATGGCTCACGCTCATGTATTGCGTGAAGATTGAAAAAGTTTGAAAATACTAAAGTATGAAACAATTGCTTGGCATGTCATCGGGGTTGTGCATGATAAAATACTTTGTGTGATGAAGATAGAGCATAACCAGACTGTATGATTTTGTAGGGATAGCTTTCTTTGGCTATGTTATTTTGAGAAGACATGATTGCTTTGTTAGTATGCTTGAAATATTATTATTTTTATGTCAATATTAACTTTTGTCTTGAATCTTTTGGATCTGAACATTCATACCACAATAAAGAAAATTACATTGATAAATATGTTAGGTAGCATTCCACATCAAAAATTCTGTTTTTATCATTTACCTACTCAAGGACGGGCAGGAATTAAGCTTGGGGATGCTTGGTACGTCTCGAACGTATCTGTAATATTTTATTGTTCCATGCTATTATATTTTCTATTTTGGATGTTTAATGGGATTTAATATGCTCTTTTATATTATTTTTAGGACTAACCTATTAACCGAAGGCCCAGTTCCAGTTTATGTTTTTGCCTATTTTAGAGTTTTGCACAAAAGGAATACCAAACGCCTTTGCGATGATCTTTCTTGGACCGAAAGCAAATCAGAAGACTTGGAGTTGAAGTGGGAGGCGCAACAAGGCATCCACGAGGCAGGAGGGCGTGCCTAGGGGGGTAGGCGCTCCCCCCACCCTCGTGGACCCCTCGTAGCTCCACCGACCTAGTTCTTTTGCCTATATATACTCTTATACCCTAAAAACATCAGGGGGAGCCACAAAACCACTGTTCCACCACCGCAACCTTTTGTACCCGTGAGATCCCATCCTGGGGCCTTTTCCGACGATCTACCGGAGGGGGAATCGATCATGGAGGGCTTCTATATCAACACCATTGCCTCTCCAATGAAGCGTGAGTAGTTCACCACAGACCTTCGGGTCCATAGTTATTAGCTAGATGGCTTCTTCTCTCTCTTTGATTCTCAATACAAAGTTCTCCTCGATGTTCTTGGAGATCTATTCGATGTAATATTCTTTTGCGGTGTGTTTGCCAAGATCCGATGAATTGTGGATTTATGATCAAGATTGTCTATGCATATTATTTAGTTCTTCTCTGAATTCTTATATGCATGATTTGATATCTTTGCAAGTCTCTTCGAATTTTCGGTTTAGTTTGGCCTACTAGGTTGATCTTTCTTGCCATGGGAGAAGTGCTTAGCTTTGGGTTCAATCTTGTGGTGTCCTTTCCCAGTGATAGTAGGGGCAGCAAGGCACATATTGTATTGTTGCCATCGAGGATAAAAGGATGGGATTTATATCATATTGCTTGAGTTTATCCCTCTACATCATGTCATCTTTCTTAATGCGTTACTCCGTTCTTATGAACTCAATACTCTAGATGCATGGTGGATAGCGGTCGATGTGTGGAGTAATAGTAGTAGACGCAGGCAGGAGTCGGTCTACTTGACACGGACGTGATACCTATGTTCATGATCATTGCCTTAGATCTCATCATAATTATGCGCTTTTCTATCAATTGCTCGGCAGTAATTTGTTCACCCACCGTAATACATGCTATCTCAAGAGAAGCCACTAGTGAAACTGGCCCCCGGGTCTCTTTTCCATTATATTAAAGTCTCTTTTCCATATTGTTGAATCTCGTTTATTATCTTCCAATCTTTACTTTCCAATCTATTGTCAGGACCCCGATTCTATGTCACACCGATCTACCATGTAACACCTCATATCACTTTGCGGCCTCATGCACGGTATTCCCACGGGTGTCGCCTTACCAGGCCCGGGACGATTTACGCCTTTTGGCACACATATATGATAGTGTCGCTAGCATCCATATGACAAAGAACCCGAGATGACATGGCTAGTCGTGAACCCAAAGTGGTGCTAATTTATAGGGACAGACATACATGACCCAACAACGAATGTGTCGATCAACAACGAGTGAATCCCAAGTCGTAGCAAGCTACAAGGACTTAAAGGATCACCGCGTGACATTTCCCTGAAGGGACAGACACAGGATCGAAGACGTACACATGCTGGCCAGCCTAAGTGTTCCGGAGCAGTAGCAAGCTACCATGGCTCAGTGGAAGCACTAGGAGACATTTCCCAGTAAGAGAGGCTACCAAGGATAAACAACTAGATAGTCAGATCCCACACATACCAAGCATTTCAAACATACACACAATATGCTCGATATGTGCAAATACAACATGGCATCACAACATAACTCTACAACTCAAGTACTTTATTTAAAAGCTCCAGAGAGCCATACATATCATTCACACAAATAGGGGTCACACGACCCAACATTCAAGTCATACAAACGTACAAGCCATAAGCGGAAGCAACATGTCTGGGTACAGACAACTAGAAAGTAAAAATACTTGAGGAAGCCTAACTATCCTACAAGGGTGCACCATGTGCTCAGGATCACCACCCGCGCCTCAGGCTACTCATCGACATCAAGCTCTACGTAGAACCCATCAGAAGGGGTTGTAGCATCTTCTGAAAATGTAAATAATCAAACATGAGTACAAAGGTACTCAACAAGATTTACATCAGAACCTACCACCACAAAAAAATACACTTCTGTGATGATACATGTTAGTCACAGTAGGTCGCGTTTTTTGTCATGCATGTACATCCATGACAAATTTATGACAGAATCAAGATAGTCATACTTGTGCTGTCATAGAAGTGTTCCATGACATTACCAAAATTATCATCACGGAAGTGTCCACTTCCATGACGATAAATCGCGCGTCACAGAAGTGCTTTCGTCAAGGGTGACCGACACGTGGCATCCATCGTAACGGAATGCCGTTAAGCTATCGGGTCAGGTTTTGGATCCGATAACCCGTTAACAGCCCCGACCAATGGGGATTTTCCACGTGTAAAATCATCATTGGCTGGAGGAGACACGTGTCAGGTCCGCGCTTGCACAGGTGTCACTCATCCAATGGGCGAGACGCGCCTATGATATGTTGACACGTGGACCGGCCCATCAAGTCTAAATGGGCCGGCCCAACTTAAGGCCCACAAGATTTTGCGGACCATAATGGGCCGGCCCAGCTAAAGGCCCACGAGATTTTGCGGGCCATAATGGGCTGGCCCAGCTAACGGACCACAAGATTTCGCAAGCCATAATGGGTTGGCCCAGGTAAAGGCCCACAAGATTTTTCTTTGCCATAATGGGCTGGCCCAGGTAAAGGCCCACAAGATTCTTGCGGATCATAATGGGCCGGCCCGGCTAAAGACCCACGAGATTTCGCCGACATTAGCGGGCCGGCCCAGCTGTAGGCCCACAAGAATTTGAGTGCCCTAGTAGGCGGCCCATTAACTGGCTGCCATGTTTTGGGCCAAATGTCGGCCCATATTTGATCCGGTCCATTAATGTCCTGCCACGTTCCGGGCCTCATAGTGGCCCATATGAGATCCGGCCCGTTAAAAGCCTACCACGTTCTGGGCCAAATTACGGCCCAGATCAGGTACAACCCTTTAAGATGCTATGGGCTCAATTATGGCCCATATCAGATTCGGCCCATCAACTAGACACTATGCTTTTGGGCCCACTTGCTAGAGGCCCACTTAGTAATTTGGCCTGACATTAGTTAGGGCCTCTTAAGGACCCGTTTAAAATTTTGGCCCTATATTAATTTCAGCCTGTTAAATGCCCGTCATATAGTTGGGCCTAACTACGGCCCGGTTAGCATCCGGCCTGCTCGCAGCCGATATCTGATTGAGCCAAACAAGGACCGAGACAATTTTGGCCTGTTAAAAGCCCGTGATTTGATTCGCACAATCATGGTTCAGGGTTCATTTTGGGCTACTGCCGGCCCGTTAGTTGTTCGGCACGTTTCAGGCCCAACCTACATCGTGATTGCATGACAGCCCGATTATGTACCGAATTTTACGGTTTGGCCGGTTTACTGCGAAGACAGTAAAATAACTGCAGCATCATGAATAAGAAAAAACCTAGACTATACAATAAAGAAATTACAGCATATTACATCCACTGGGCATCAAAGTTCGCCACTATGATAATAAAGCACAAGCAGACAACAGATTACATACACTGGGCATCAAAGATCGCCACCAGTGCAAATAAACACGTCGACAA
The DNA here is from genome assembly GCF_002162155.2 of Triticum dicoccoides. Taxonomy (NCBI): domain Eukaryota; kingdom Viridiplantae; phylum Streptophyta; class Magnoliopsida; order Poales; family Poaceae; genus Triticum; species Triticum dicoccoides. The sequence continues at coordinate 468,807,882 of NC_041393.1, forward strand.
AATAATATACAAAACTGACAGCACTTCAATAGAGTTCAAGAAAGGTTAGCCCTTCTGGGGAGCTGCAGCGCAAGCAGCTGAGCAAGATGATGAGACTGCGCTTGTTCAACACTTAAATCTTCCTCACTCTGAAAGATAAACAAGCAGACAAATGACAGGTTTTGCACATAAAAGTATCAGTGCTGACAATTCATCACATTTCTTACTGACGAATAAATTTACACAGTTTAAAATTGCATTAACACAATATGGTATTGTTCAGGTCAAGACATGGCAGGAAATGACATTGTGAAGGAGTTGGCAGCTTCACGACACCACTGGATTACAGATCAAGAACTCATAAGTAATGGTTAGTGTGCTGACAATTTATCCCATTTCATATTGGCAAATAAAGAGATGGTTTAAATAATACTACCTCCGTCCGGAATTACTTGTCATAAAAATGGATGTGTCTAGAACTAAAATACATCTAGATACATCCATTTCAATGACAAGTATTTTCAGACGGAGGGAGTAGTAGAATGATATGACATTGTTCATAGTTAAGACATTGCAGAATATGACATTGTGCTGTAGTGGGTAGGTTCACCACACCACTGGATTACGGATGAAGAACAGAAGCATACATGCAGTGCAAAAGAAGATCACTTGCTCTGTATACTTTAATTTACATGGTATGAATAAGGAACTTGGTTGTACAACTGAAAACTTAAATTGAGAAAGGACAAACTTTTGTTTATGAACTACTCCCTCCGTTCTAAAATAGATGACCCAACTTTATACTAACTTCAGTACAAAATTGGGTCATCTATTTTGGAACGGAGGGAGTACATAATAAACTTTAAACATGCAATTTGATGCAAACACCAAAAATAAACAGCTGTTGCAGTCATGCCTAACCAAATATATACAACAAAGTTTGAAGGCTTGAGATGGACAAACTTACATTATTGGTGAAGACAGGCTCTATAAAGGCCTTGTCCATGCTGATGGGGGGGCAATTCAAGAAGTTTACCACAGAATCTTATTCATAAGCATTGCCTTTATTCTACATTTTGTTAAGAGTAAATATAGATGTGATAATATACAAAAAAATGGAGAATATTTAAGATAAGATGAAGAGTGGTGCTACATAACCAAGTAGCTATAAATGTAAGTGCAGCGATACAGGCAAAAGGTACAGTCAAGACCAATGCACAACTAAACTTCTTCAGTACCAACCTTATGGTAAGAGTAAGTATAGATCTGATGTGTAGAAAATGGAGGGCAAAGGAAAATAAGCTGCAGGGTGATGGTACATGAGCAACTACCTGTCATTATAAGTACACTGATAAAGGACAGCATGTACTTACAAGAACAATGCAGAGCTAAAAAAACATTGGCATTGGATACTGAAGAATTTGGAGCGAACAATTGATAAGCAAGCTATCATGCATACTGGTGTCACATAATGAAGCAGGTATGTATGCAAGTACAGTGATACAGGACAACAGGTACTAACAAGAGCAAAGCAGCAGGCAGCATATTTGCGATATCCTGTCGTTCTTTTCAAACCAGAATTCTTCTTCGAGCAGATTTCCTGCAAACAAGATCCATAAGGCACATGTGGAAAAGTAGAAGTTCAAATTGTCATGTGATTTCATAGACAGTACCTCATCCTGGGAACGAGACCAGTGCATAACAATGTTTTTCCATCCAATGTCTTCTAAATTTAGCACAGGAGACTTCACCAGAAATTTGTTTATAGATTTGCCACCAAAGTGTGATTTCCTTAGGTAACACCGGTACTGCTGCAATGCTTCCTTGAAAAGCACAAGCAAGCTTTCCTCGTCATGTCTATCCAGATTGACCCTCTCCTAGTTACAACAATGTAATGTAAATCATTGATGTGTTCAATCAGCAGAAAACAAGAAAAAAATAACCATGAATAATAGCACTTACACGTAAGTTGGACAGGAAGATGTGAAAATGGTGTGTGTCTTCACAATAATCTTCCCATGATGGGAATATATGCACGTAGTCCCTAACAACATTGAAAGCATTGTCTTTTAAACTGGGAATAAATGGAATGGGGTTCCAATCTGCAGGAATTGGCCGTCTCTGCAGTTGGGATAGGTCTTCGGCCGGTGGACTTGCTGTACTTTTTGCTGGAGTGGGATTTTTCTGTGGTACAGCTGGTGCTACGGCAAATGAAATCGGTATACCTTTTGCTGGAGTGCAGGTCCTGTGTGGTGGGGCTAGTGGTGTGGTCAGTGAAGTATGGGTACAGTCTGCTGGAGTCGGTCCTACATTTTGTGTCACAGCTCTATCGAACATGGTAAAGAAGAGCAAGCAGATTTTGGATAATAAAATGTTGGTTGCGTAGTGCCCACACATGATGAACCAGAGCGCATTAAGAATGCAACTCCCAGCTGTCTCTCGACCATTTCAGGCGGTTGGATGAAGACCCTATGTCTCCTAACCCTTCTTCTTCATCGTCTGTGATTCTTTCCATACAAAACACCACACGGGCCGCCGGCCGGACCAGCTGCCCCCACCGCCTGTGTTCCTCCGCCACCCCCACCCACCACCCGTGTCGAGTTTTCTTCGTTCGGCGAGGCGCACAACCACCCGAGCCCCTTGGATCGCACCGGTGAACTCCGGCGAGCTCTAAAAAATCGACCCAATTTTGAAATTTAGTCTACTGTGATTTAACTAGTGTGGAATATAAAAGGGGAAAACCATAAGCATTGGGAGTATAGTGTTGAGCGTGCCATGGCGGATCTGAAGGTGCAAACCGGACAAAGGCAACTTCGCAACCAAGACAAGAAATCAGAGTAAAGCAGTGGCGATCTATTTTCTTGCTGCGATAAATAAGTTGAGCAGATACGAAAGAGTAGCACCTCTGGTGCGGCGCCGTGTACGCATTTGGTGAGAATTTGATGGTGATGCGGTAGCGATGGCTGTCGGTAGCGTGGAAGCAGATCTAGGAGGGTAGACGGTGGCGGCGGGGCGTGGTGGATGAGACGGTCATAGGAGCGGCGCCGGCAAGGTGGACGACGGTGGGGATGAAGCGAGAGGACGGGATGAAAGGATCCCGGTCCGAAGGCGTGGATAAGAGAGGTCGATCTCTTGTAATGGCCGACGGCGTTGGGGTATCAGTTCCGGCATGGTGGAGGAGGACGGCAGTGGATGGGGTGGCAGACGGCGGCGGACGGAGGAGGGTGGGGTGGAGAGGGTGTTTTGGCGCCCACGGAGTATGAATGGGGAAAAGGGAGGTAGAGAGGAAGGGGCGAACCATGTAGTCAGGGCGCGCTTGTCTCAAATGCGAGGAAATTTACAAACTTAGCCCCCGTTTCAAATGTCTACTACATCACAGCAACATTAGTTGGTTGGCGATAGGATGGTAATCTCGCATACACCGAATATTTGCCGACGAGAGTTTGTTTTTGGCACCCACCATGTATGAATATGAATCAGGGAGGGAGTCAATTTCGGCCGAGGGCACACTGTGTTTTTGCGCCCACCGTGTATGAATCCGGGTGAGAGGCGGTTACGTCATGTTTGGGTGAAATTACAAACCTACCCCTATCAAAACCTATAGAAATCCAGCAGATAGGCTTTGCGCGGCAGGGATAGGCAGTAGTGATTTCCATCTCGTAGATTTTGGTTTCGGGCGGTTACTGTCACTTTCCCCGCTTTATTCAAATTTTGCACAGTGCACGTTTACCGTGCCAACTCAATTCGAATCCCGTTTGTATTCTACTATTTTTTTTCGGGCGGGATCCATTTTCAATTGGAATTACATTCTATATACATCATTTTTTTAATATATACTTACAAAAGCACAACAAAGAATTCTGCTCCTTTATATGTATAATATGATTTACAAATAACACGATCTCGAAATCTTAAGGTTGAATTCAAAAAAAAATAACCAAATTATGTTCTACTAAAATGTATGGATCGGTAATATCTACATATTAAATAACATAGATGTGCGTGAATTCATATGAGTATGCATGTTTGATTGATCAATTTTGGTTCGAGTATGGATTACATGTATCATCATCTCGAATTCAAATATTTGAATCCCTTTTTTGTTCACTCCTTTCACGTCCATCTCTCTCGCATGCATGCTCCTTCAGGTAGCCATCACTCTCTTTTCTCCAGCTCACCCGCACGCTCACTTCATGTTTCTCCTATCCTCGCAAACATGGTCTCTCAACGTCTCCCTTGAGAAGTGTCACACTCTCCCTATCATTATACATTACACTGTTTTCATTATCTCTCACGTCTATACTGTTCTCTGGTATCACTCGGTACCTAAGCTTTCTTTTTCACCGCCACACACACAGTCTCCACTCGTCTTTCACTTTGTCTTTCTCTCTATGGGATTCTCTCACACACCCTATATGTCTCTACATATGACTCATACCACTAAAATTACTCTCTCTCTCTCTCTCCTGTAGACACAACATTTGTTGTGGTCTCCTTTTCGTCTCCATCCCAGACTGACACCAATCAGACAACCCCGACTACCGTCTCCTCTCTGTCTCTCACAGACACACACACACACACACACACAACTCCTGCTTCCACCCCCCCTTCCCGACTACCGTCTCTCTCTCACACACACAAAACTCTCGCTTTCGCACCACGACTCATATTTCTCTCACAAGCATTTATCGACTAGCTAGCCTCTAGATAGGTTTATACACCTGCACACTCATGCTTCCACCATCGCATACATGTCTCTCTCTCGCTCCTTGTATCTATGTAGCTTTTTCTTCCTTTCTTGAGACACGCCCTCTCGATCGTGCACACACACACTACCGCCTCATTTTAAGCTAATACCTATCGCACACACACTACTTGTGTATTTGTCACACATGCACTCCGTCCTCCTCCACTCTCCCTCTCTCTCTCACACAGACATGGGCTTTTTGCAATAACTAGCAATGCCATGCATTGCACGGAACATCAAGATGCATTTGTATGAGTAGTTTATCTTGTGGGGGAAAAGGATGAACGAGGGAAGACCTTATTTGAAAATATGGAGAGGGGTGTGGGTATCTTTTTGCAAAATTGCCATAGTTTCCTTCCTATCCATCAGATATAGATCGGACGGCCTATATTGCGGGATGGCAGGCACACGATCATCACCGACAATGCTTTTTATAAGAGTAGGGATAAAAAATAGAGTTGGTGATGATGGTGGGCCTGCCATCCTGCAATGTAGGTTGTCTGATTTATATCTGACAGATAGGAAGGAAAATATGGCAATTTACCCACACTCTTCACCACATTTGCAGATAAGGCCTTCCCTCGTTCATCCTTTTCTCCCATGAGATTTTGATGTTCCGTGCAACGCACGGGCATCTTGCTAGTAAGAGTAGAAATTAGACATATACCACTTCTCGAATCTTGAAACCAACAACATGCCTCCCTTATCTCATCAAAACCGCCAAAGGAATATATTTTGAGTGAAACATAACATATTTTTAGTGATATACATATTTCAAAACTAGACTTTTTTTCTATCAAATCGGTGAATATGTATTAATCTAGTTTGATCGTGTGGCAACGCATTGGCACATTGCTAGTAGTTATTATAATTTTTTGGACACCAGACAAATGGTGGAGTACATATACGAAGAGAAGAGGCGCACGCACGCAGTTGGCCTCTCGCTGTCTCGCACACATGAGTGTTACGTAAAGGCGACGTTAACAAATAAACCCTAAAACCCTAGGTGTATGATTGCTGCATTCGCGGGTACCGGGTACGTGGTGGAGCACCTTTGTAGGAGTTGATGGTCGGGACCACAGGTGAACGACTTGGAGCGTGGTGGCTCGCCAGTTGCCACAGACCGAGTAGCCACGTTTAAAATATCGTTTTTTTAGCGGGGTTAAGAGTTCCGATTTTAAATGGCACGTTATAAGTAGTAAGTAGTTTTTAGAACGATTGGCATGGAGCGAAAATGGAATTCATAGTACTACGTACCTCCTTGGTGTATGGTTCTATGGGATTATGTTACGAGATGTTGAACCTGGTAGTTCTAGGGCAAATACTATGGTTTAGATTTAGATGCTGGTTTTCAGTAATCGGAAGGGGAAACCCTTCTTTCATTAAAAAAATTACTACCTCCATTCTGGTTTACTAGTCCCCATCGTACTTTGGGTCAAAGTTTGTCCACAAATTTTACTTGTAAAATGTGAATGGAAAACGAGATTTTGTTATACCCAAACAAAAAAGGACTGGATAGAGTGATTGCTCTGACACGGACGTGACCTCTCATAGCGCAGGCATTGAATCGGTGCACCGGCCAAGAGGGCCGCACTCGCTGCAGGCCCGGCTGAGCACGCCTCCTCGCCGCGTGCAACCAGCTTAAGACTGCCCCGCCTGCCTTCATTGAATCTGCGCGTGTGTCGGCAACACGCCCTTCCACAAGCCAGCAGGCATTTTAGAACACAAAAAATGACTAAAATATAATTAATTTACGCATGGTCTTGACTTGTTGTGCTTGCACTAGTAGCAGGAACTAGTAGAGGTTTTTCTTTATTTATAACTCTCCTCACTTTTTTTTGGCTTCGAAGTGAATCATGGTTGTGGACATTATGTATGAATGTGCAGATATCTGTGAACATGAGTTTGATGTGGAAGTTCAACTTGGAATGTCGGGCTTGCGCGTAAACTATACCATGTCCAATGCTTCGTCTGTTATTGTTTGGAAAGTAATTTCTGTTATTACATGACCCAAAAAAAACATTTTGTGCCACATCAGTAGATGCACAGACATCACAACAGGCATGCTGACTGGACAAACATTTGAACCAGCTATTATGAAGGAAATTTTGTATTGACAACAGTTTTAGATAGCAGGAGACGCCTATCCTGCTCTGCCTCTGCTAGCTTATTTCTGGCTTCTTCCATCTCTTCTTTGGCTTGGGTGAAGAGAGCATCTGATTGCTCTTTTCGCTCCTTCAGAAACTCAGCTACATTCTCAAGGGCTGCTGCACGCTTTCTTTCAGCCTTTACTAATGCCACGATGACACGAACAGCTGACGACTCCACATGGCTTGTGTGTAATCTAGCATCATTTGGTAATTTGCACCTTGTGTCTAATCCAGCATCATTAGGGAACTGGCACCTTGTGTGTAATCCAGCCTCATTTTGGAAACATGATCTTGAGGTTGACCATACTTCCCTCCTCCAGGAACTGCATCCTGACATGAAGTTACTTCTTTTTTAGATCAGTACTCAAAGAAACCTAGATCCATTTAGTAGAAGCCAAATAAACAGAACTCGGAGAAGTGAATTCAAAAGGAAAAGAAATATAAAAATAGACTACACGGTGAGAACACCCACTTCCTACATCAAGTTAAAAATGAAAGCATTAGGACGATTAAGACTCTCCTTATTACACATCGAAGAACACCACGCTTAAGAGAAACAGAAACTACAACATATACACATCGAAGAACACGAGGCTAAACGAAAGTAATTGAAAGGGTGTTACTTACCGAAGCTCGTTTTACAGGTTCGGTGTAGCTCCTCTTTAACTTGCCACGCTCCTTGAAGATGTCCCAAATATCCCGTGTTTGGTCTTCATTGCTCCTCTGCATGTTCACACTCGTGGTTTCAAAATCTCAACATGGCAAGAAAAATACTACTAGTAATACTCGCGCATCTTGTGGGCAACATTAAAAGCACTCGTCTTCCATGTTAGAGCATCTCCAACAGAATCGCAACGCGCGGCGCTTTAAAAAAGCTATTACAGTGCTGAGATCGAGAAGTAGATACTAGAGATTAGAGGATAGTTCGCAGCATAGATAGATACAAAAAAGATAATTCAACTACTCCTCATCGTCCGAATGCTCCTCGGTGATGTCCTCCTCCTACGTCTGACTGTAGGCGTGAAGATACTGATCGTCGTCGGATTCCCAGGGCGACGCTGCTCCTAGCCTCATGTTGAATTTAGCGTCCCCTTTTGCCTACGCTTGTCCTCGCGATAGGCGGCTCGCTCCGCCCTCCTCTTATCCCTCTCCGCCCTCCTTTGCGCGTACAACTCGCGCTCGTTGATGATGTCCTGCGGGAAGTGTTGGCGCCACAGTGCAATGGCTTCCTCGTCCATCTCAGCGATGACGAGATGGTGCTCCCGCCTCCGGTTGTCGCCACGATCCTCGTCGGTGCTAAGCCACGGCAGAGGCGCGAGCTCCTGCGCCCGCTCCCGCGTCGGCATGTTGGGTAAGTTCAATGTTCTATGAGGCCACTAGAGGCGCCACGCTGCCGCGTCATACGTGCGGGCGGCCTCGGTGGCGGTGTCGAAATTGCCGAGGCCGAGGCGCATCCCGCGGAACCGGATCTCGGTGGAGAAGCCGCCAGAGGGGCGCGCGCGGACGCCACGGTATACCCAAGTTTCCCAGCGATGCGGCGGCATGGTGGCGCGGCAGCGGCGAGGCGAAAAAGAGCGGGGAGAGAGCGGTGGCGAGGCACAGAGCGGTGGCAAGGCACAGAGCGGTGGGAGGGCGTTGGATTTTATAAAGCGCGCCGGACGCCGCGCGCCAAAACTAGCGCACGCCCGGCCGCTTTTTCCCGCGCGCACGTGATCCTTTCCCGACGTCTCTGCTATCTCTACTCTCTTCTCTACAGTTATATTTATTTTATATTTAATATACAATATTTATCTCTACTTCCTTTACTGTCTACTTTTTTTTCTCTATACTTTTTTTTCTTGCAATATAGGCCGTCCGATTTATATCTGACAGATAGGAAGGGAACAAATGGGAATTTTGCAAAAAGATACCCATACCCCTCTCCAGATTTGCAAATAAGGCCTTCCCTCGTTCATCCTTTTGTCCCACAAGATAAACTACTCATACAAATGCATCTTGATGCGTGCAACGCATGGGCATCTTGCTAGTTCTAAAAACATTTCCATCATTTGCCACACTGCTGGTTGCAGATGAAAAACCTACCCAAGCACAGCGCGATACAGGAGCGACGCACAATTACAAGCTGATATTCTGTTGGACAATGGAGGCTATAACCAATTACTTTTACGGGAACAATAGCACCCAGGAAAATTGAAGGGTAGGTATGAACAAAATTGGAATTGCACATGTACTGCTAAGTGATTCAATACACACATTACCAATCAAGGAGGAGAACGATGGTCGCGGCGGCCTCTGTCAGTCATAGTCGGCAACGGGAGTCAGTTCATTGTCCACGACGGTGGTACTTCTGCGCTTGGCGTCGTCTTCCGGGAAGCAGATCCGAGACCGTGGAAGACGATGCCAGGGAAGAGGCTCCGTCTACGACGACAACGGTGGACCGGCTCTAGTGCGGCATACGAGGTCGTCGATGAGGCAGATGCGCTGCGGTGGACGAGTGCGCCGATGTAAAGGGGAGGAGCACGAAGGCTGCGGTGCCGTGGAGAAGTCTATTTTGTGGTGGCGATAGAAAATGGGGAGTATTCAGGTGTACTACTCTGGGTGCCGGGGTGGGGCTGGCTAGGTAGGGTGAACCTGAAGTTACGAAAATAGCCCCCTACCAAGCATCGTATGTAGGCCTGTTCCAAAGGCTATGATGGTAACTTCCCACTGCTCGAATCAGGGTCGCGGGAGATTTTCCCGCCGACCTCAAAATTTTGTGACATTGGACTCCCCGTGTGGCGTGTTGAGTGATTCAGCTAAGCTACTAGCGAGTAGTAGTAGTAAACTCTGCATATTAGGTTTGACCGAAGTCAAACTTCCTAAAGTTTGACCAAGTTCATATAAAAATATAAACATTTACCATAACAAATATGTATGATGTGGAAGTACATTCAATAATGAATCTAATGGTATTTATTTGTTATTGTATATGTTAATATTTTTTGTTATAAGCTTTCTGAGAGTTTACAAAACTTGACTTTGACCAATGCTAATACGCGGACTTAAATAAAAACGGAGGGAGTAAACATTTGTTTTCTTAGTTTGTAGTGAACTAATCATTTGTTGAAATTGTGAAATAAATATATTAGGCTATTGACTTCGAATGTAATGGTCTATACAATTCAATAGTTACAATCATTGTCGAATCCCAAGATGTATACAAGGTCTATAGTACTTCACAACATGCTCAAACTCACATAATCCCAGTCAAATGAGAATCTAAATGCATTTCATAGTTATTACTTTGTAGGATGCAACAAAAACAACCAAAACTCTACATCAGCCATTATAGAAGCAACATTTTGACATATCCCATTGTGTGAATGAAACGTGTAGAGAGAGCTTTTGAAGATGGAGCAGATAGGGCGGGAAAGATTGTATGTATGTGGACGAGAGAGTAGGAGACAAACCTAACGAGACACACACAGAGAGAGAGAGAGAGAGAGAAAGAGAGAGGAAGAAGTTCGGTCTGTGAGAAAGATGGAGACATGTAATATACGTGATTCTGTATACGTGGAAGGAGAAGAGACAACATGTTTGATGAGAGAGCTGGAAAAACATGGACAAGAGGGGAAGGATCTCATGGGTTGAGGGATCGACAATTTTGTGCAGGGGAGAGAGGGATTGGTAATTTTGTGCAAGAGAGAGAGAGAGAGGGTGGGGGGGAGGAGTCAGTCAGCCGTCGTCACATCACCCTGCTTCCAAATGACCCCGCATTCTCTAGCGCGGTGTGGTCACCGTCTTTGATCTGCTCGATGCCCTCTTTGAAGATTGAGGTGTTGTGCATGTTGGTGTGCAAAGAAGCACAAGCGAGAGTGGTTGCCGTATAACATTGGATGGGGATGAATTGTGTGCTCGGGGGAGTGTGTGTGTGTGTTGTGCTGCGTGCGCGCGCGTGTGTGTGTGTGTGCGTGTGTGTGTGTGTGTGTGTGTGTGTGTGTGTGTGTGTGTCTGTGTGTGTGTGTGTGTGTGTGTCAGATATTGAGCGAAAACAAACCTAAGGAGAGAAATGGGTATTCACGAAGAGATTGCGCGGGCCTTGAGGTGGGCAGGGGCCGAGTGAGGGTGTCAAAATGTGCGCGTTGATGCATATGTTACATGCGATCGTGCGAGGCACGGACGAATCGTGAGAGATGGTTGTTGTGTTATGGATGCTCCTCTATCTCTCTCTCTCTCCCTCTCTCTCTCTCTCACACACACACACACACAAACAGACACACACACACAAGTAAACTAGAAGACCGTTCTCTCATGTATACACAATGTATCGGCATCTGTCTATGTCTCACTCATGCATGATCGTTTGCACATTCACACCTCTCTATGTCTGTATCACACGCACACCATCTCCACATTGCCCTTTCGCCACAACACACATATGGACACATACACACGTTCTCTCTCAGTCACACACACAAAATAAGTATTAAAAAAACTAGGGCGCACCTAAAACGTCCAAATCCAAATAAACACAAACTGGAGCTAAATACAAATATATGGAAATACTGCAGCGTCAAGAACTTTCCCAGGAAAAAAAAGTTGAGTAATATTCAAGGATTGTTTTCACACACACAAAAAGGTTCGGTGGATGTCCTTCGAGCGCGACACGGTGACGCACCGTTCGATCGACCGCGCGGCCGCGGTTCACGCGCTTGCACAGGATTCCATATCGTGGTTGTGGTACTAACTTCAAAAAAAAATGCTGCCTAAGTCTAATGTTTACGTGTACTAGTACGGTTTTCTTTTAAGTTTGACCAACCTCATATAAAACTAAAGTAAGCTCCCATACGCGCACTCATCAATATGCCGCCGCCTCTGTTGTGCATGCCAACACCCGCCTGCTCCGGCCAACAATTTCTCGCCCATCACCGTCGTGTCGCCGCCATCCCTGTGCCATGAAGCCGAAGGCTCGCCCGCTCACATCATCTGCAGTCCCTCCTCGCCATGCCGCCACGCTGCCAAGCACGCGAGCAGCTGGTGGAGCTGCGTCTATGCACGCAGCGTACGAAGAGGAGGACGAGCGCGTGCTCCAGCACGCCGGCGAGGAGGAACTAGCGTGTCATTGTCGTCTCCGCCCGCGCGGAGGAGGCGCGCATGGTGGTTGTTGCGGCGGAAGCCGGTCACGCGCGCATTGAGCCCACAAACCGGGTGCGGACTCGGAATCTACCTTCAAGACCTTGAATGCCACGTGGATCCTCCAATCAGAAGGAGCAATTTGGGTCAGTCAACTCATGTGAGCCGTTTAATGCAACATGGATGGCTAGAAGGGCTTCTTCCACCTCTTCTGCCATCTTCTTCCTTCGCTCCGTCGAACTTCTTTCACAAATCGACTGACCCAAATTATACTACTAGTACGAACGTATTAAGTACAGTGGGAACACGAAGGTACGAGCAGTAGTACCAACTGCAAGAAGAACAGTAGTAAGACATAGTACTGGTACTACTCTACGTACTAAACAGTTCAAATAACGAGAAAGAACATAAACATAGTTCTGCTGGGGCCTCAGCACAACACACCCTTGAAAATAAACTAAACAACTAGTCAGCTTGACACTGTAGTAGAACCAGCATGAGCGATGGCACTGCCACCTACTCGGAGTCCGAGTCCACGTCCTCGACTTCGTCCTCGTCCCTCTTCCTCTTGCTCTTCTCCGACGCTTCTTTGCGAACCGGACACTGGGCTCTGCTTCTTCATCCAACCCATGTAGATATTTAAACAAAGGTAGGCATCCATTGCTGCGTACAGGATGTGATCTTCATCTAATGTCTTCGACTCCCATGCATCATGAAACTTGTGATGAGGTTTCTTCAGTTTAGTGTATGAAGGATCAATCATGGCTGCTGCCAGGGTTAGCATTGAAGGTTGAGAGGAGGACACCAGGCTTGCCTTCTAGAGATCGAAGGGCTGGACTACAACGAGACCTATCCGACGCAGGACTTCTTTGTCGTTCTTAAAGCCTACAGTAACGAATTTCACTCTTTTGTCCTTGAGGAAGTTCTTAAAATCCTGGCACTCAACGTCGGCATGGCATATGTGATAGACCAAGCAAACCTTATGTACGCAAACCTGGATCACGGTGGGCTTCTTCCTATCTTCATCCTTTAGATCCTTCTCTCATCCCAGGACTGTGCTGTACTCAACATCTAGCCCAACGACCCACTCATCCGTTGAACTGTTGAACATGCGTAGGAAGCGAGCAAGCCATGCTTTCACCGTCGCGGATCCACGCGTGTAGATGACTATGAACTGATCGCCGGTGATGTCTCTAACCTGGTACTTAGCAGCGACCATGGAGATTTGGGAGGCCATGGATTTTGGAGGAGGGTTAGGAGAAGTTGAACTGTTGTACCCCGCAAAAACTGGGAGCGAACTAATGTGAAAGGACGGGACGACTGGGAGCGAACTGTTGTGAGGTAGAAGACGGGGACGAGTAGGGTGTGCGAACGGCGTGGGGTTGCTGGCTTGCCCGGTGGATAAACGGCTGCAAGCCCCCAAAGAGTTCTAGAGAACTATGCGGGACCCACTATATGTCATGTCTACTAGACCCATATCGTAGGCCTGACGGTATAGCTTCTGCCTATTTGCACGCCATGCCGGCGCATGGACGTAACTTCACTTAATTCCGTCAACCGTCGCACCTCCCACGACCTTCGCCTCCCTCGCGCGGTCGCGCCCTTTGAGACTTCGACCGGCTAAAAATGAGCAATATTTTTTCCTACTCCGCATGCATGATACTCCCTCTAGTCCTTTTTACTCCCGTCAAACGTTTGCAAAGTGTTTAACCAAATATATACTTTTTTTAAACACCACCTTATATTAATTAACCAGCCACACCACTGCACTCATTCGATACAATATTCACCACACAGGGCGGTACGTTATTTACAAGAATACCATCTAATCTATTATCAAAGCTATACTTAACGATTAAGTGTGCCACCTTATTGGCCGAACGGCTAATCTTTGACAATTGAAGATTTTTGATCAACTTTGAGATGCTCAACGCTTTCATCTTCAGGTCACGCATAGCAGACCTGTCATAGTCCTCCGATGCAAGAGACGCTACCACAAAAGCGCAATCAGTCTCTAAAATTACAGGATTATGAAGAGAAATACCTATGTAGAGACCGGCAATGCAAGCCCTAAGCTCCGCTTCCTCCATGCTTTGACAGGCATCAATGAAATCCCACGACCAAACTTATACTAAAAATATCAATAACTACAATACTAATTATAATGAGTATAAGAACTACGTTTTATAATGAGTGTAAAAATATTGATTTGACATTGTGAATGTTCATACTCCCTCCGTCTAGGTGAGTAAGTCATCTTAGGCTGTGCACCATGACCAAGGAGGAAGGGAAAACGAGAGACATTAATGTTTATTTGCTAATTAAATAGTATTGCATGCAATGAGCTAACCATTGCATGTCATGTTTGATAGTCTCAGGTCATTAAAAGCATGCACACCCTCATCTCTTATTGGTTGATATGTCAAGAAACAAGAAACGAGGTAGAAGTTAATGCACCACGCCTACGTGTTTTGGGATTATTTGGTTTTCGTAAGATGACTTACACACCTAACTATTAGAGTACCACTACCTCCCTTCTAGTTTAAAGGGCTCGACTCAAAGATTTCACCTACTCTTAGCAAGATAATAGAGGCGATGGAATAGTTTTTGAAGTCTGCAAAAGTACTCAACTAATGTTGTTGTTCTTCACAAAAAAATGTGTTTACCAATGCATGCATGAACACTAGTTAGTCTAACCCCCCTCTCTTCTTTAATTCTTTGCCACATCAGCATGTTTGCTATTCCCGTGTACCAGCTAAGATACCACCATGATGGCCAGCCTTAATCATCGCATGCAATAATTTAGTGCACCTTGAACTATGAACATGTGTGGGGCGTGTATGTTTTTAATGACTTGAGACTATACCTAGCCCGACATGCAAGATGACTTATTATGCACCGTTCCCCATACCTACAGGCAGCCCGTTTGTCTCCAAATATTTTCCTCTCCATGTGTGGAAACAATTTGCCTACCAAACTCTCCTTCTCCCTCCGACGGTCCCACCACTCCACCCCATGTGAAAAAATCTGCATGCATGACTCTCCTCCCCCACTCTCGTCCAATCCGTTGTGACCAGCAATATTTCCACCCCTTCGCTCTCCCGTTATTTACTCCAACAAATATGCCCACATAGCTTTTACTTAACTTCAGGTGCATTGGGTCACTGACATACGGTCCCAGCAGTGTACTGGCCCACATGTCAGTGATGCAACTGGACCTGCAATTAAGTCAGTGCAGCTCAGTCCATATCTTATGTAGGTGTGCCATTGCTCGCTATAAATACTACGCCTCCCACGACATCGCTATCTCCTCCCCCTCACGTTCACGTTCATCGCTATCTCCTCCCCCTCCTTCTCACGTCGACCACCATGGCATCTTCCCTCCCAAGCCCTAGGAGCCCCTCGCTGCACCGCGCGGACGGTCACATGTCGCCTTTCCGTTCCTCGCCGCCACTAGTCGAGGAGGACGCATCGGCGTTCCGCTCCTCGCCTCTACGCGACGTGTCGCTGTTCCGTTCCTCGCCGCCACTAGTCGAGGAGGACGCGTCGGCGTTCCACTCCTCGCCGCGACGTGATGCGTCGCTGTTCCGTTCCTCGCCGCCACTAGTCGAGGAGGACGCGTCGGTGTTCCGCTCCTCGCCGCAACGCGTCGAGGTGGACGCATCGGCGTTCTCAATCTCGCCGGCACGCGTGTCGGAGGACGTGTCGGCTCCCCGCTACGAGGAGAACGCCGCGCCGCCCGTCGAGCCCCCCAGCCTTGAGGAGCTTTGGAAAGAAATGGATGTCGCCTTGTGGGAGGCTTTGCCTCCAGCAGAGCGCGCCAAAACAGAGGCGGAGAAGAATGCCGAGGAAGAGAAGCGCACCGCGTAACAAGCTTTCTGGGAGATCTATGTCGCGTCCGAGAGAGTCAAGCAATTGGTTCTTTGGCAGAAGGCTCGTGCGAGGGCCGTGAGGGTGGCGGAGGACGCCCGTGCCGACGCCCTGAGTGCAGTCGGGCCCAAGCGCCTCATCTATGCTTGGCGGTACGTGGACCGGGTGCATGCTTCCAGCCAGGAGAAGTACCTGTTGGCGCCGGATCACCATACCAGTGAGATCGCGCTCACCCGCCGGCAAGCCGCCAATCATCACCTCGCGAGTTGCGAGGCTGAGGAAGAGGCGTTGTGTCAGCGCGCTGGGAAAGGGCGATGCACCAAGGCACTCGTGGCGCACCGCAAGCGCTCTTGCGAGCGCCGTGGCTTTTAGGAGGAGTATAATTTTTGTTTTGTAAGGCGATCTCATTAGTTTTGGGATGCAAATGATAAATCCCGAACGTTCAGGAATTTTTAGTGTCCTTAATTAAGTATGTAAAAGGGAAAGTTTGGAAACGTTGTGTATTATTACGCATTTTGCAAGTACGTGCATATAGCACAAACTTTACTATATACTATCAGACTACACGTCTCTCTCGATATATGCTTGCAGACTGTGCTACTCCCTCCGTCCAGGTCAATAAGTCATCTTTGGTTCTGCACGGTGACCAAGAAGGAGGGAAGACTTGTACACCTACACGGAGGGAGTACTACTATTACTTATGTACGTGCAAATGCACATTTGAACATTACGATGCGGTTTTTGTAAAAGTGGAAAAACAGCACTAGTCAAGATTGTGAAACGATTCAATGCAAAACAAATGCAAAAATGCTCGTTTGATTGTTTACTTTTAGCTTCCTTCTCTGTGGTTATTTCTCTGTGCACCGTGACCAAGGAGGAGGAGAAAACGAGAAACGTTAATGTTTATTTGCTAATTAATAGTATTGCATGCAATGAACTAACCACTGCATGTCGTGTTTGATATCTCAAGTCATTAAAAGCATGCACACTCTTTATCTCTTATTGGTTGATATGTCAAGAAACAAGAAACGAGGTAGAAGTTAATGCACCGCGCCTAAGTGTTTTCGGATTATTTGGTTTTCGTAAGATGACTTACACACCTAGATGCACCGCGCCTAAGTGTTTTGAGTAACATTCTATCAGTTAAATCATTGGTCAAAATTTAGCACAAATTACAATGGTGAGGAATAAACCAGGATGGAGTAGTAGTTTAGAAGCCCAAATAAATGAGTGAGGCGCCTTATTGTTACTCTCCATTGTGACTAGTCTTGTGGGAAAAGCTGGGGAAGCCGCCAAAAGAACTGGCCCTAGGAGTAGTAGCTAGGGATCGAGCATGGGAGATGAACCGGAGAAAGTAAATGCAGAGAGATGAAATGCAAAAAAGACGGAGGGATGTGATGGTTCTTGTCTGTTTATTTTACCAGGCCATTTATTACTGGGAGTGGTTGGGTTTTGTGATATGACGGCTTTACTATCGTGCCACGAGCGGGGTGAGAGGTGAGACTCCCATGCAGCGTCGCCCTCTACACTTGTACTACATCGGTCGTGGTTTATTAGTCCCCCATTGAATTTGACTGAAGATTTAACTGAAAAAATGTTAGTGCATGTCAACAAAAACTATATCGTTGGATTCGTATTTGAACATAGTTTTAAATGATATAATTTTAGGTGACATGCATCAGTATTTATCGTACTATATATAATGTTAGTTCAATTTTTGGTCGTACTAATCTATAGTAGTAAGGTGCCCGTGCGTTGCACTGAAGAGTGAAATGCATTGATCGAGGAGTTGTTTATTTTGACAAAGGATGTGGGGGTCATCTCGTGTGTAACGGGTATCGATAGGTTTCTACGGATATTGTCTCATCTCTAGAGCTCACAAACATCCAGGTGAAATAGATAAAAAGGTATCTTTTGCAAACAAAAGCGTTCAACTGTTCAACCTGCATCCAAAACTTGTGAAGAAATAACACTTATTGTGCTTTGCAAGAAATGATCTTTAAGAATTAGTTTTTGAGTATCGATTGTTATACATGTTGGCTACAGATGACATGGCACTTTCTTATAGTCAACAGTTGGCTATACTATTAAGTAATATTAACCATACCCTTATACACCTAGACGGAGGGATTAAATCAGGATGACTTGCAAGGGGGCAGAGGAGATGTAAGAAATGGTTCATCATAAGTCTTTCACCAGTACTGTAGTAAAAATTCATACATGGAAGATTCTAGACTAAACCATAAACGAATACACTTTTATTCATGCGTGATACTCCAATAGAGCAAGATCCTGCATGGAAGTGTCCACATGCTTAGACAGCGGATTACATTGCGCAAAGACTAATGATCAACATTTAACTTGATAATGCGTATTTTTTTAGAAGAACAGGGAGGCTCCTCCTCGGTTCCATTATCAAATGAAACCCAAAGTGTCTTACATCAGCTCACTCAGAGGAGCAGTTCAAAGGAAGGACTGCGGCGGAAGCCACTCAAGTTTAACGACAAGCTTACAGAATCAAAAGCGGCAAAGACACGGGCCATAAGCGCCCACACACACACTACATGTTTTCTAAGTGCACTTGATAATGCGTATGTCCAGGTGAACCTCCTTGGAGTCCCCGTGCACCGAGTCGGCGGGTAAAGGATAGAACGGATGCCATGGGTTTTCCAAGTCCACATTGACGGGATAGTCCCAGCTCCTCAGATTCCAAGTCTGTCCGATGAGGCTGGTTTCGCCGCCCACGTGACCCGTAGTTGTAGTAACATTGACCTTGCACCCGTACATCTGCCTCGTGTCAGTGTCAGGGTCAGCGGCGATGCCCCTGACGCATGCTACAAAGACGGGGTGGCGGCCTGCGCGGGCCTCGCCGGTGCCCACGATCAAGAGGAAGACGCTGCCGTCCTCCTCCGAGACTAGCAGGCGGCGGTGATCCTCCAGCGACTCCGGCATGGTGAACCGGTAGCACGTGTCGTACTTGATGTTCTCCGCCAAGGGCCAGCAGTGACCGCTGCACGCATCCGTGAGGTGATGCACCATGTCCGCCGGCGAGCCACAAAACGACATCGGGCACTCATAGCAGTGGACGAAGGGCTCCTTGGAGGCATCGACCAGGTCGTCCATGAAACGGGAGTGGCTGTAGGGGACGTTGCGCCATTTGAATATGTGAGCAAGTTACTACGAGATTTAATCCTAATAAGCACAAAATAAATCATGATGGCTATAACAGAGATGAAACTAATCATGTGGACTAGCATAGTAGTAGGACAGGGAGTAGAAACATGAATTCTACCACGATTTCGAATAGGAAGGACAGAAACACATACGGTGCAACGGGAGCAGCACCATTGGCATTGAGCTTGTCGCCCATGTCATTGAGGAAGAGGTTGTCGAGGTTGGGGAAGAACTCGTCGTCGGTGAAGTCGTGGCTGCCAGCAGTCGCGAGAGTGCGCTCCCCAGATTTCAACAGCGCCTGCCGAATGGAGCGCCAGAGGGAGTGGCTATAGGGGACGTTGTGGCCGCCGAATGGAGCGCAGGAGTAGCACACGAAGCAGTAGATGGTGTCCTTACTAGTACTCCCTAGTCTCTATCTATCTATATCTATATATATCTACTCTTATAGAAAACCGAGTTGGTGATGATGGTTTGCCTGCCATCTTGTAATATAGACCGTCCGATCTATATCTGACGGATATAAAGCCAACTATGACAATTTTACAAAAGATACCCGCACCTCTCTCCACATTTACAGATAAGGCCTTACCTCGTGCTCCTCCCTATGTCTCTATCTCTACAAGTACTTTTTTATAACAAATTGAATAGTGCTGCGCCGTCCGCTGCACGCCCGGCTGAACACGCCTCCTCGCCTCCATCATCACCAACTGAGTCTTTTATAGGAGTAGGAGTAGAGAAAAAACCGAGTTGGTGATGATGGTGTGCCGTGCAATGCACGGGCATCTTGCTATTTTTTTGCACATAAGTCCAAACACCACGTAGACACGGTCTTTGAGCACGGCTCATAGTCGTTCCACGATCGGGCATCGAAGTTTGTAACTATTTTAGATTAGAATATACTATTCCTCCGGTGCTAGTAGTAGAGCAGAGTCCTACTCTACTACTCTACTCTAGCAATCTAGGGCATAGTACCGTAGTAGGTACTATAGGGAGTACCAGTACTGTGATCACTCAAGCAAGTTATCTGGCATCGATATGACCCTACGCTGCTGGTATGTGTCTAGTAAGTCAAGCGGCGTGCTGTAGTCATCATCACCTGTCCACTTCCCGCAGCACATATTCGCTTCTACATCTTTGTCCGCACATAATCTCGTCCAAGCTTCCATCCCCGCTAAGGCGCCTCCCCCCCTCGTCCGAAACCCAAGCACTAACAATGGCAGAACCGAGCAGCATCTGCCGAAAGAGTGCCTGGAACTCGCTCCCCACAGAGGTAATCAAGCTCATTGTTTTGCGTGTGGACAATCTCAATACCATGCCGCTCGCCGCGTGCTCGTCGGGGCTGTACCGTTTACTCAAAGCCCTCAGGCCGGAGCTTTTTAAGCCAGCTCCTTGCTTGCTGATGCCGCCTGATCTTCAGAAACGGCGTGTCACGCAGCATAACGATCCTAGGGTGGCGAGCATCAACCCCCTTCACTGCGATCCAATCCCCGTCAGCCTCAGCTACATTAACGGTATGTACTGGGTCGGCATGAACACGTCTTGGATGGTTCTCGTCGACGGTCGTGGCAGCTACATGCTCATGGAGGTCTACACCTGGTGATTGATCCCCGTTACTTCGATTAACACTACACTGCTTTGGCACCGCGGCCCAGAATACTCGGAATCTTACAGTAGCCAACATGATACCAAGTTTGATTTGCTCAAGGTTGTAATCTGCCAAGTGCCCACAAGATCTGGGAATTATAAAGATTTCATGCTAATTGCGTTCTTCAACCGCGGTCTCGCCTATCTGATAGGTCATTGTGGTAAGTAGATAAATTTGCACGTCCATCGCAGGATCATACATCCTCCATGGTTCTCTGATGCCATTGAACACAAGGGCTTCATTTACGCTGTCGACTCCTTCTATTGCTGGACGTATTGCTGGCCTACTCCAGTCATCGCTACAAACGGCTGTTACAGCAGTATGTTACTTTCCTATGATATCATGATGGCTTGCTTATATTACTGTCAACATTTACTGAAAAAATATTCATGCTCATAACATGCTGTTCTTAAGATTGACTAAATCAAGAGCCCTTTTTTATTTGACTCCAACTTGATACGATGTTGTAGGCCGCCTGGTGTCCCTACCCTTCCTAATCCTAGAACCTTTCAAAGAAAAGCGGCATGGCAGTTGCAGGTGGTTCCTAGCTCGATCAGACAACGGCGAAAGATTGATGATCGTTCACACATACCGGACGTGTTGTTTCACGGAATACAATCACAGTCACTGCAAGGTCTTTGAGCAGGATCCCAGCTTCTCTGGGCCTTCAGGAATTTTTGACTGGAGGATGGTAAGTAGCCTTGGCACACGCTCTCTGTTTGTCGTACTGAATTATCCGATTAACCAGGAGATAACCGATAGCAAGGATCATGATGGCAGCGCGGTTTCGTTCATCAGGCAAAACTGTATGTACACAGCGTACCATGCGTCTCTGCATGCACCATACCCTTATATATGCCGCCACGCTCTGCAGCCCAAAGTAGGAGAGAGGGTCGCAAGTATCAGACTTTGAGCTGCTGGCTGGAGTTTCCCCCGTCAGGCACCCATCTGGTTCAAGCCGTCAGCGAATCTCCACAGCTCAATAAATAGTAACGTCTAACTGAGCCAGTTAGTTAGATGCGTATACTTGGTGTAGTAGGATCTTTATTTAGTTTGATGCATACACTTGTTCTTTTTTGGTAGCCCTTTTGTAATGATGGCTGATGTTTGGTTTGGAAGAGAGAGCTGCGTCTTCACTCTTCTGGCCTACTTACTGCTTATGTTGCACCCCCAGCCCTGGTTGCTGCTGCTGCTGTTTTCAATGTACAATCAGTAGTATATTTCGTCTGTTGGTTGAATATAAATGTGTTGTTAGAACGACAAACACAATGTTTTGGAAGTCGTTGCACGGTTTGATCCTTTAGTGCCCCGTACCGTACATAGCTTATAGTATTTTTCATACGGAACACATTTTCCACTTGTTGATAACATGTAGCCCACTGATGAATGCCCAATAGAGAAGCCCATAATTATCTGGAAGCGACGCTCTCACATGAATCCGGCCCAGGTACATGCTCATGGTCCCCTAAACATAAATAAGTAAATAAATAAATAAAGCTAAATGCTCATGCACCAGTTCTTTGGGGAAATAGGTAGCCCAGTATTTCTTTTTGAAGAATACCCAAGCTAGGCCTATTTGTTTTCTCCGAATTACTGGGCTGCAAATCTTTCAAGACGAGCAAATGGGATATTAGTTTTTTTTTAATTTTGTTCTTCACTGATATCTTATACGTATTTCATTGGATTTAACATGACATAGTACTAACTTATTTTTAAATTTGTTTTAGTATGGCTATTAATTTTTGGATTAAGAATATTTCGTTCCCCAGCAAAAATTTCCCACATACTTAGTTAATTTTTTGACCCTGGTACTGACCAGAAAATGGCCGACAATTCTAAAAAAGGAAAACGGGCTGCAATAAATTCCATATGAATTAGAAAATGAGTAAAAATTATAAAAATAATAGAAAATGTGTTGTACACGCCACAGATTTTGAGGCTGACTTGTTTACGCAAGGCTTTGTCAGTGAACACACGATTCTAGCCGCCGTGCTTCTTCAATCTCTGATCTTCCTGCTCCAGCCGCCTAAACTAGCGCCGGCGATTTTATATTGATATACATTTATTTTTAAAATCAATTTGAATGTGAGTCAAAATTTCGGGATTAAAAACAGTTTGGACCGCACCGAAATATGCAAAATTTCGTATAAGTTTTTAACCGTGGCCACAATATGGGCTGTAATGCTAGCAAAAAGAATATGGGCTCCAAAAAAACCTTAAGAATTAGCAAATGGACTGTAAATTATTAGAAATAATGGCAGATGGGTTGTATGCTGTTTTCCATAGATTTGAGGCTTTCCTAAAAAAATGGTTGACGCACAAGCAGTGACTGTTGGATGGCCATCCAACGGCCGTCGTGCTTCTTCAATCTCTGCTCTTCCTGCTCCAGCCGCTCAAACAAGCGCCGACGGGACTGCCTGCTCCCTCCTCCCCGCGGCCGGCTCTGATAGCTCGGACCCACTAGTTATATCTTTGTACGCAAGGAAGTGCCTCCTTATTACGCACAAAAAAAATGAATACTCCCCCTGTTAGCTAGGACCCAATATAGTGGCAGGCTGACTTGTGGGCCTACTAAGTTGACGGGGATGGAGGGCTTTGTCAACTTAGTCAATACGCACGATTCTAGCTCCAGTGACCGTACGATGTCCATCCAACGGCCGTAGTGCTTCTTCAACCTCTGGTCTTCTTGCTCCAGCCGCCCAAACCAGCGCTGGTCGTGCCTCGTGCTCCTGCCTCCCGTGGCCGGCTGCGATGCGGCGGAGGCATCACCGCCTCCTACTACTCCCACCGCTGGCCAGGCCATCCCTCTACTCACCCACACCCCCTGTTATTCTGCGGCGATGGCAGCCTCACACGGCAGCGAACGAGTGAACCCTCGTACTCCTCTACGTGTGGGCATCCACTGCCGCGTCTTCCCCGGCTCCGCATCGTCCCCTTCCTAGGCCTCGCCGTCGTCCACCGCCCTGGTGCTCTCGGCGCGGCGTGGTCAACATGGTCAAGGAACAGCTTCCATCGAACATGGACTGTACGTGGAGAGGCTGACAGTTGGGTCCACGGCCGCAGCAAGGAAGTGCCTCCTTATTATGCGCAAAATAATTATTACTCCACCTGACAGCAGGGACCCACCGGACGGGCCACCATATTTAGCACAAAAACCTTTTCCCCCCTGACTGCTGGGACCCACCAGCTACACCTTCGCACGCAAGGAAGTGCATCCGGGCAAAAAAACGATTCGCCCCCTGACTGCTGGGACCCACCAGCTACATCTTTGCACGCAAGGAAGTGCGTTCGGGAAAAAAACGATACGCCCCCCTGACTGCTGGGACCCACTAGCTACATCTTCACACACAAAGGAAGTGCGTCCAGGCAAAAAAAACGATTCGCCCCTCTGACTGCTAGACCCACCAGCTACATTTTTGCACACAAGGAACTGCCTGACAGTCGGGACCCACCTGGTCGAAGCGTACGTAGCGTTGTCATTTTGGTCGCGAACTTGTACGTACATATATACTGGTCGATGTAGAGGCGCGCACGTGTCATAGTAGAGGCACGTACGTGTCGTAGTAGAGGCGCGCACGTAGCATGTACACGTACGTACAGCGGCCAGGGTGCAAGAAAGAAAATACGGCCACGTATGTGTACATACGGGCGGGGTCTCGAACGCCTAGTCGCGCATACGTACGGCGAGGGCTCGTGTTCATGGGGAGGCAACGGAATGCCTCGTGTTCATGGGGAGGCAACGGAATGTGTCGTGTTCATGGGGAGGCAACGGAATGCGTCGTGTTCATCGGGAGGCAACGGAATGCGTGGGAGCCAACCGGCTTGGACGGAACAGGTGATGGAAACGAGGCCTGGCGTACCGCAGAAGGAGGAAACGGACCTCCTACGGTCGAAACGGGGGTCCTGTTGATCGGGAGGGGTGTGGCGTACCGCAAAACGGATGAAACGGACCTCCTACGGTCGAAATGGGGGTCCTGTTGATCAGGAGGGGTGTGGCTTACTGCAAAACGGACGAAACGGACTTGTGTTTGAGCGCTACGGTCTAAACGGGGGTTCTGTTCATCGGGAGGGGTGTGGCGTACCGCAAAACGGACGAAACGGACTTGTGTTGGAGCGCTACGGTCGAAACGGGGGGAGGGGTGTGGCATACCACAAAACGGGACTCCACAGGATACTGTTCATCTCCACCATCGACCTCCTCCAGCCTCCACGGGCTACCGTCGACCTCCTCCAGCCTCCACGGGCTCCTGTTCATCCAGCCTCCACCACGCGCTACTGCACCGGCTACTGTTCAACCACCCCTCCACGGGCACCCCTCCACCGTCTACTATTCATCCAGCCCTCCACACCACGGGGTCCTGTTCAACCACCCCTCCACGGCCACCCCTCCACCGTCTACTGTTCAT
>NC_041393.1:468833214-468842867 GCF_002162155.2 Triticum dicoccoides
TAGTAGCAGTACTGAAGGAATCGCTCCATTGGGTTCAGTTAACAACCATCGATCAATCGCTCAGGTTGAGTAACGCGTAGCCTGCAGTGCAATCGCTCGGGTTCAGTTAGATCCCAACGCCTCGCTCGGCTTCAGTTAGAGCCAACGCCTCGCACACACGCGCGTACGTACGAGAGAAACGCGCATCGCTCCGCCCCCGACCTCCCACCGTAACCGGCAACTCCCCGAAATTTTCCTCCCCTCGCTTCTACCACGGTTTTTTCCGTCATGGACGGCCCAAAGAATGTCATGCAGCTACGTCTCCGGCCCGCCCAGGATGAAAAGCCCATTTTCTGTCATGATTTTTTGTCATAGAAGTAGGAGCCCACCACATCTATCATGATACTGGGTTTTGTCACAATTATCGTCATAGAAGTGTCATATGTATGACAGAAAAAAAATTCGTTCGGCCCAAAATGTCACGGATGTGTCTTTTTTTGTAGTGTACATACATGCACATTATCAATGAAGGCATGGTGGGGTTATTGCAGCAAGCCAGCTTTGACTCTTGGCTAAGCTATCTTACGAGACTCCATCTTGTAATTGTTTGTGCACTCGAGTCCACTACACACCACATCAATACACCACCGAGGATCCACCTCCGTCATCCTATGGAAGGGCCATCCACGGCACTCACACTTATCTTGAGGCTTTTAGTAGTTTCCATTTACTTGTCTACGAACTGTATAGGCAACCAAGTAGTCCTTTATCGCGGACGCGGCTATTCAAATAGATGATGTTAACCCTGCAGGGGTGTACTTCTTCATACATGTTTCCACCACTTAGTGTCTGCACACGACATGTGCTCGGCAGACTTCAAGCGAAAGCCGATGTGGGTGTAGACCACGACCTGACTAACAACACAAGTCTCTAGTCCAGGTTTATTGCCTATTCAGGTTCCATCCCCAGGGAGTCCGGCCGAGGTTTCCACATACGGCCAGGAACGATGTGTGCAGGGTTCCCGAGACACCAAACGGACATCTGGTACACCGTGCCACGTACCTACCGCATCATAGCCCACCCCGAGGGGCAGCATTGTGCACGACGTCCAGTATGCTACAAACACTAGAAACTACCTGCAACTCCTGGACAGAGGACAAGGGTGGCTAATAAGTCGAGCAGGGTCATATTTCAGGGCCCAATTCATGGTAGTAGCTGAATTGTAAATCACACATACAGATCTCAGTGCTTAAGGACGGTTCCAATGAAACAACCCACCATGTACTCCTACATGGTCTCTCATCGATACCTTTACCAAATCGTGTTCAACACATCACTCTCATTACCAACATTATCATTTCACTCTAGCCCATCACCTAGATGAACCAGACCTGACATGACTCTAAGCATAGCAGGCATAGCAAGGTAGGAAACACAAACATGGCTCAATCAACTCCTACACATGTTAGTAGGTTTCATGCAGAGGAAATGGGTTCAACTACCATAGCACACAACAGTTTGAAACGCGGTTGTCTTAAATGCAATAAATGAGAGCGGGACCGAGAACATGGGATTTTATCAATATGATCAAATGGGTGGTTGCTTGCCTGGTAGGTCCGTAGTCTGATACTGTTCTTCGTTTGGGTACTCGTGGTATTCTTCCGGGGCAGAACCTACCGCAAAGAGCACCGATAACACAATCAATACCAAACAATATGCAACAATACGATGCATGCACGAGACATGGCAAGATGAGTGTGTTGGGCTAATGCAGCTATAATCAGATGGGTTTGAGCTATTTTGAACCAAAGATTCAAAGTTCAAACTCATTTGTGATCTTAAAAAGTGCTTTATATTGTTTTGCACTAAACAGCAAGTTAACTTGTTTAAACATGCATGAAACTAGTACAGATGGATAGATTCAATTTTTGTGATCATTTTTCATATATAACACTTTGCATTTGGAGTTACATATTAATTTCTATGAATTTTTGAAGTTAGCACTATTTTCTGAAATGTCCTGAATAAGAATAAATCCCAAAAATGAGTTACCGCATTAGCATTGCGTCAGCAGGTCAACAGGGCCGGTCCAGGTCAAACCT
This sequence comes from Triticum dicoccoides, assembly GCF_002162155.2. Classification (NCBI taxonomy): domain Eukaryota; kingdom Viridiplantae; phylum Streptophyta; class Magnoliopsida; order Poales; family Poaceae; genus Triticum; species Triticum dicoccoides. The sequence goes on from NC_041393.1 coordinate 468,835,296, forward strand.
GACCAGTGGGGCCCATTGGTCAGTGTCACTATTAGTTAACTAACTTAATTAGGATTAGTTTAACACTAACCTAGGTCTGACTAACGGGTAGGGCCCACATGTCAGTGACCCAGGGGGTCAAATCCCTGGTCAAACTGGGCTGAGTTGCCAGCGTTTAGCCATTGGCGACATCTAGACGCGGCGGAGGGAGCGGGTTTCTCCCTACGATGACCAAATGGACGGCGGAGACCACCTACGTGTAGCTGGGAGCGAGCTGTGTTGAGGGATGGTGGAGGTTGAGCTCAAGGTCGCCGGAAATGACGCCGGTGACGAGCTTCGCGGCTGCCGGAGTTCGGCCGAGGTCGAACTCGTCACTGCTGTGGTCTTGGAGGCACGAGGCCGGCTCTTACGTGGCCTACGTGGTGCAGTGAGGTCAGTGGACACGGTGTCGTGGCCATTGGGTGGCCGGAGCTGCGTCGGCGACGAGCTCAGGCGGCGGCGCGTGCGGTGAAGCTCGTTGCAGTCGCTGCAGGGGACGACAGCGAGAACAGAGAGGATGGGGAGAGGCAGAAGCTCGCGGTGGTCATGGCAAGCTAGACGGCGAGGTCAGGGACGAGTTGTAGCAGTGGTGACAGTGAAGGGGATCTCCGGCAACAGCAAGGTCGGGTGAGGTCTTTGCAGTGGCTGCGGGGAGAACGAGCGCTCGGGGCTTGTTCTGCTCGATGGAGAGGAGGGTGGCAGAGCGGTTGGACACGGCGAGGCGGCGTGGAGATGACGGTGGCCGTGGCTATGACGGCGGGGCAGCTATAGCTGCATCGGCCATGGTGTGGGAGAGCGAGGGAGAGGTGCTGGGGGAGAAGTGAGGTGTCCAGGGGGTCGGGGAGACGACGTGGAGGTATTCCAGGGGGTCGACAGCGTGGGCAGCAAGGAGCTGGCACCGTGGCGAGCTCGTGCACGCTGGCGTCACCTCCCTGCCTGCCTGGCGGGGACGAAGCAGCTGGTTGGCGCGGGCCAGCACAGTGCTGGGCCGTCAGGTGGGCCGGCTGGTGGGTTTGCCAGGTAAGTGGGTTTTCCTTTTATTTTATGTTTTCTTTTCTTTCTGTAGGTTTGTGGCTTTTCTAAAAATACCTAGGGACTTTCAAAAAATCACCAAACTAATCATGCCCACTGTATAGAACATATCCAACAGGAAACATTTTAGCTTAGGATTATTTGGACATTTAAAATATTTTATAGCATTTAAATGCCCAAACGAAATTAACATATGATTTAATCCAATGACCGTAGGATGACCTAGAAAATTGTGCACCATTTTTGTCAGAGGTTTAAGACCAATGGAAAGATGATGAACATTTTAGAAGGGCATTTCAGGTTCATTGAAAATGATTTAAGTAAACCCTAGTTGGATTAAGGGGGTGCTGGGGGTTCTGTCATCCCCATTTCCAAGTTTCTGCTCAAAGTAAACATGATGCAAACATTCTAATGCATGAACTAGCTAGGGTGTGACATCTATACAACAAAAATACCAACAATATTTACTTTATTATCTCTATCAGATTTCACTTTTGCGAGTGACCGTGAAGGGATTGACAACCCCTTTATCGCGTTGGTTGCAAGTTCTTGATTGTTTGTGCAGGTATTCGGTGACTTGTGCGTCGTCTCCTACTGGATTGATACCTTGGTTCTCAAAAACTGAGGGAAATACTTACGCTACTTTGGTGCATCGCCCTTTCCTCTTCAAGGGAAAACCAATGCAAGCTTAAGAGGTAGCATCCGTGTCAAGTAGGCTGACTCCTGCCTGCATCTACTACTATTACTCCACACATCGACTGCTATCCAGCATGCATCTAGAGTATTAAGTTCATAAGAATGGAGTAACGACTTAAGTAAGATGACATGATGTAGAGGGATAAAGTCAAGCAATATGATGAAAATCCCATCTTTTTACCCTTGATGGCAACAATACAATATGTGCCTTGCTACCCCTACTATGTCACTGGGTGAGGACACCGCAAGATTGAACCCAAAACTAAACACCTCTCCCATTGCAAGAAGAACCAATCTAGTTGGCCAAACCAAACCGATAATTCGAACAGAAATACAAAGATATCAAATCATGCATATAAGAATTCAGAAAAGACTCAAATAATATTCATAGATAATCCGATCATAAATCCACAATTCATCGGATCTCGACAAACACACTGCAAAATAATATTACATCAGATAGATCTCCAAGAACATCAAGGAGAACATTGTATTGAAGATCAAAGAGAGAGAGTAAATCATCTAGCTACTAGCTATGGACCCATAGGTCTGTGATAAACTACTCACACTTCATTGAAAGGGCAATAGACACTAGTAGAAAACAGTCCATTTGGCCCGGTTCCAGGGGCCCTTTAGCCCTAGTTCAGGAACCGGGACTAAAGGGTCGGGACTAAATCCCACAACTTTTTGTCCCGGTTCACTTATGAACCGGGATAGATGAGGCTCCACGTGGTCGTTGCGGGGTGCCCAGGCAGGAGGATCTTTAGTCCCGGTTGGTAATACCAACCGGGACTAAAAGGCCTCCATGCGTCAGCAGCTGGCAGGAGCTGGGGTTTTTGTTTTTTAAAGGGGGGGGTTAGGGGTTTTGGAGGGTTAATTTAGGGGTTTCATATTGTGTTAGCTAGCTAATAGAGAGAAGTGACCTCTCTTTATCTCCATGCTTGGTCAATGCTAGATACTATACGTATAGAGAGAACTTGACACGCTAGCTAGTAAGCAGATGAAGGAACCATTAAGTACACAAGATCGTCATGAAGATATACAGAGAGAAGTAACCTCTCTTTCTCTGAGAGATTGGTCGAACAACAAGTTTTCGTATATCTATCCGACGCTACTAGCTACATATATACAATATAAGATCTCTTACAAATCCTAACATCTCAGGTCTATATCAACTTCCACATGGTATTCTCCAGCTTTATGTATGACATGGTCAACAAAGAATCCTGCCAATTCCTCTTGAATAGCTCGTATGCGATCATGTGGTAGGAGTTCATCCCGCATCTTCCACATCTACTTTAAAGAAGTGGGTCAATACATATATATGAATGAAACTCAACAAAAATGATGGTAATAAAATAAAATTGTGAAAATTTTTGTTTACATACATCATATTGTTTTTCAGAGTAGCCCCGCTTAGAGGTCGTCGAGTTGTAGATGAACTCGCAAACATAGTATCCACAAAAATCATTCCCGGCTTCCTGCCACAAGCACTTTACGAGAAATAGAGTTCAATCAAACTGATAATCAAGCATGCTAAATGGTATTAATGAAACTAGCTACAATCAATGGGAGATGCACGGAACTAGCTAGTAGTACTTACTTTCGGGTATGTAAATCACAACTCCGTCGGCAGTCCCGGCGTATTTACGGTGAACTCTTTCCAAACCCTGCCAGGCAAACAGAATAATTACTTGATATCAGGAAATGAACAAAGTTGCCGATATGGTGCGATAATGATTGATTGAACTTACTTCTGGAGCATATCAGTCATGTCCGCATACTCCTGGGGATCTTTTCGTCTCAAGTCTAAGACAGTTACTATTCCCCGTTCAAGCTGAATCTCTAGCACAATAAAGTGGAATGCGCACATATGCATAACTCATCAATTACATTACTATAAATAACCTCAAGTAAGGGAAACTGAATATGCACAAGACAGTAACACCCACTTGAAGTTTTAAGGAAAGAGTATTTTATCTTTGTTTTGATTTTTAAGCAACGATTGTAGCAAGTTGTCCTCGGTTTCTGCGACATTGTGTTTCACTGTCCATTCATGTATGATATTTGGGTTAATGAACCTAATGTCATAGATATCTGCTTTTCTGCATTCGACGATCTTCAACCTGCATAATATACTGAGGATAATTATATATACATGCAATGAAAGAGCTGAGCTATATATAGACTTAATTACAGAAGTAGTACTTATAGACTATAGCAAGTCATGAGTGTTTTGTCGGGGGACTTTTGATTGTATAACTGGAATAACTCATCAAACTCAACAGACAACAGATCAATTCCAATGAGGTCATGCTCCTCTTTAACTCTCAGCATCACAGTATCCTTCCCAGACTGGCTGCATCTTTGCATGTACCATTCATGCAATCTTCGCATCATCGTTGTTAGAGGCGGATGATTAGGTTTGGCAAGAGGCTTCCCGTACTCATATTTGAAGGGGTCCGCCTCCATTGTTTTAAATTCTATATCAACAGTCAGGTAATCAGCAGGATAGGTACCGGGCACGATCCCCCAGATGATTAGCAACGATATCGCTAGACACCTTGAGCGGGGGACACGTTTGCTTCGCATGTTCGCCGAGCTGGGGAATTTTTTTCCCACTTGTTCGTTCTGCTAGCCTTGCATCATTGCAAGTACTTCCCGACCGCTCTGCTTCCTTATATGTCCTTTTAATAGTGCACACATAGGTGGAATCCAGCGAAGGCGGTGGTGGTCGCTTCAGGGCATCGATAGTCCGTTTCACTTTCACCTGATCTACCATTTCCTTCGGAGGTGGAGGTTTCCGTGCAAAAAAGACCCTCATTTGGGCACGACTGGTGTCCTCATTTTCCTTGTCGGTTCTCTCATATGGTAACTTTTCCGGAGCCTTGAGAGATGCACTGTATTTGAATTGCTTCCCTCCTCAGCTTGTACTGCTAGCCGCCGGAGCGGCGGCCTCTCTCTTTCGCCGTTGCTGATGCGGCGGAGTCGGCTGACACACTGGAGGAAGCGTAGGAGGATCCGTACTATCCTCATGCGCCGAAGGAGGTGGAGTGCTCGTCGGCGGAGGCGAAGAAGGAGTCGGAGTGCCATCACGCGCCCGAGGAGGCGGATGAGGAGGCGGAGTGCCCTGATCACTCGCCGGAGAAGGAGGCGGAGTGCCCTGACTCGCCGGAGGAGGAGGCATCCAGCTTGGAATCTTGATGTACTCCTTCCTCCATAGACATGTACTACATAAAGAAGCTCTCAGATGAATCTCCCCTTCACCTGTAGGGTGGTCAAGCTCCAGCTCATGAAATCCCTCCATTATTTCATTCACCATCACAACAGCATAGCCATGTGAAATCATATCGCAGTTTCCGTCAGCTAGAGGAGGTTCAACAGAGCCGAGAGCCGCCTATAAAGTGAGGTTCTGGCATTTCGTCACAAGCTCGCAATGTTGAGCCTCCATGATAGTATCCACGGGGTAGCGAGGAGCCGTCAAATCTGGCTGGAATAGCTCCATGGAGGCCACGCTTCTTCTCCGCTGAGATGGCGGGGTAGCTTTTGGGGTAGCTTCGAGCCACTAAGATGGTTGGCCTGTAGCTGCAAATTCCTCTAGCTTCGCTAATCTTGCTTTGACCATCTGCATTTTGCTATGCTCTGCTTTCCTCTTTCTCTCTTGCTTTCTGTAACCGCCTGCGCCGAGAAACCCAACCACCCACAAAACGGAGCCTAGTGTGCCTCGAGTTCATCCAGGGTGCTCAGGATTCCCGAGGCCTCAGTCAGCTTGTCCTGCTCTCTATCGGGAATGAACGTCCCTTGCTGCGCTGCAGCGATATAATCCTGAAGCTTCTTGATGGGTATTGCAAGTTGCTTGTCCGTCCAATGACACTCCCATGTTTCTGGGTCCAAAGTTCCCCCAACCCTGAAGAACCAAGTCCTTGAACGGTCTGGCCAGTTCAATGTCGCTGGTTTGACCCCTTTAGCAACCAGGTCTTGCTCACCTTTGTCCCACAACGGTCGGGATTTGAGGTAGCCACCTGGCCCCATGAGCTAGTGATACAGCTTCTTTGCAACATTTCTCTTGTTTGTCTCTGACATTTTCTTACCCTTCTCCGATGTCTTGTAGGCCACACATGCGAGCCAGTGATCTCTTATCTTCTCAAATCGGCCGGTGAATTCTGGAGTCCTCCCTTTGTCGACAAAGTTTGTGTTCAACTCTTTATTCCACCACCTGAATAGATATGCCATCTTCTTAAGAGCACACGACTTGACCTTTGGCTATATAAGTGGCTTATCCGGATTCTCCTCTGGCGGTAGGGTGAAATTTTCCTTCAGCGAGGTCCAAAGATCATCTTTCTATCTATCGTTAACATAAGAAACTTCAGGGTCGTCGTCCATAGCCGGCTTATTCCATTACTGGATGCTGATTGGGAGGGTGTCCCTAACAATAGCTCCGCAATGAGCAAGAAGTGTGTCCTTGGTCCATTTGGGTTCAATCGGTTGGCCATCGCCCGCGATTTCTATGATCGTGTACCATTCATCCTGGCACAACCTTTTCTTCAAGCCTTGTCTCGTTACGGAAGTTTGGCTTGATCCGGAGGTCTCTAAAATAAGAAAGAAGCATTAATATATGTACATACCAAAACAATTAATGCATCAATTAGTCAGCATAGGCTTAACTAATATATATACCTCGCCGGACTTTGTAACAGCTACCTCCTCCGTTCGGTCACCGGAGCCATCATCATGGTCTCCTCCTTCCTCCTCCATTGTTCGATCACCAGAGCCGTCATCCTCTCCTTCCTGAACATCAGTGTCGTTGAGATACGACAAGACATCACATCCATCACGGATTATGTCCCCCAACAACTCTTTTTGTTATAAGTCTATGTCCGCCATGCTTTCTGCAAATATTACAACATGGAAATATACAACCATAAGAGATGGATATATTACTGGCAAACATAGACCTAGCTAATATCACAAGAAGGAATCATATTAGTGGTCTCGATGCTTCTACGGTTTGGGGTGGCCTCAACAACGCTTCTAGGGTGTGGGGTGGCCTCGATAACGCTCTTTTAACTTGGTAAATTTGGGTGGCCTCGATGCTTCTAGGGTTTGGGGTGGCCTCGACAACGCTTTTTTAGTCCTGGTTTTGGCGAGAGGGGGTTGATCGATCGATGTCACCCTCATGTTGAAGAGTTACCGGAATTTTCTATGAACAAAAAAAATACTACCTATATATCCACAACGCTTTTTTATAGGGTTTGGGGTGGCCTCGACAACGCTTTTTCAGTCGCGGTTTCGGTGGACTCGAGAGTTAGTTGGGCGAGAGGGGGTTGATCGACGTCCCTGCTCGTGTTGAAGTTATAGGAGTTTTCTTCTAGGGGTGGCCTCGAGAGTTTGTCAGGTAGGGGCAGGAGGGGGTAGGAGATCAACAACACTTTTTTCAAGGGTTTGGGTGGCATCGAGAGTTGGTCGACCGATATGTCCACCGCGATATTGAAGAGTTACCGGAGTTTTCTATGAACAAAAAACTTCACATGACAACATCTCATCTCATCTCCACAAAACATCTCATACATCTCATCTCATCTCCGCAAAAAAATCACACTAATTCACACTAACTCATTTTAACTCATTTAACTTTGTAAATATTGTATGAACAAAAAAATATATTCAAAAAACACTACCTATCACATCTAAAAAAATTCTCCATATATATACGTACTTCAATCCATCCATCCATCCATATATATACATACATACATACATACAAACATAAAAATATATACCATATATATACCATATATATACATTGTATAAACAAAAAAATAAACA
>NC_041393.1:468843328-468867200 GCF_002162155.2 Triticum dicoccoides
GGAGCAACTGCGAGAGATGGAAGTGAAAAATTACTAAGTGTTGCTTATATACCAGAGCCTTTGGTCCCGAATTGTATCATCAACCAGGACCAATGTTGCCCTTTGGTCCCGGTTCGTAAGACCAACCAGGACCAAAGGTCTCTTTTCAGCAGCCCAAAGGGCGGGTAGCACCAACCTTTGGTCCCGGTTGGTGGCACAAACTAGGACCAATGCACCCCTTTGCTCCCAGTTCGTGCCACCAACCGGGACCAAAGGTTGGTGCTGCCCGGGGCCAAATGTTTAGTCCCACCTCGCTAGCTGAGAGAGATCGAGAGTGGTTTATAAGCGTTGTTGCACCCACCCTCTCGAACTCTTCTGAACTACAGGCTTGCGGGCCTAATCTGACTCTTCTGCTTGTGGGCCTACTTGGCCTGCTGCGGGCCTGAATCTTGGCCCAACAAGCTGGTTGGGTTTCTAATCATATTCACGCCGTGGTGGCCCAGTAGGTGGCTTTTTTAATTTTTTTCCCCAGTTTTTGTTTTGTTTTTTGTTTTATTTATTTTATTTTGTTTGTACTTACTGTTTTTCAGTGATTCTTTTTGCTTTTAAGTCACAAAAATTATAAACTTCTGTTAGTGCCATTAGTTTTCAAATTTGAATAGTTTAAATTTGAATTCTTTGAAATTTGTGTGAATCACTAGTTTCTGAATAACTTTACTATAAAAATAGATTTTTAGTGATTCTTTTTCCTGCTATTTAATATTACTATTTTTTATCATTATATTCAATTTGGTAATTTTTAGGTTATTTTAAATGTCTATCAAAAACAGATTTTGTTATTTTAGTTTGTTATTAAAGCTTTTTAGTTGATTCTTTTTTCTATTGAAGAATAATATAGTTTTGTTTTAGTTGATCATAACAAAATATTTTAGTTGATTATTGTTAGTTCATTATTTTTGCTATTAGAGTTTCATAAAAGTTTTCTAGTTAATTCTTTTTGCTATTAGTTCATTCTTTGAGCTAAATGACCCTAAAATTGAAAAGAACTATAAATGAACTCTGAAAAGGTTGAAAGTTGGCATGGTATCATCATTTCACCCACATAGCATGTGCTAAAAAGTTGAGAGGGTTACGGCAAAAACTGGATGCACTTCTTGTGCAAAATGGACAATCTCTTTTGAAGTATCAGGGTTTTGGATGAAACCTCATCTGTTACAAAGGGATTTCATTTTTTTGAACTTATTTGAACTCCAGACTTTTTGTGTGTTCAAAATGCACCATTCAAAGCCACATCATCAATTTTCAACCCTTTCTGGCTTCATTTGCTAGTTTTCATGAATTTACTGACTTTTTGAGCTAAATGACCCTGAAACTGAAAAGCACTACAAATGAACTCTGAAAAGGTTCAAAGTTGGCATGGTATCATCGTTTCACCCACATAGCATGTTCTAAAAAGCTGAGAGGGTTACAGCAAAAACTGGATACACTTCGTGTGCAAAATGGACAATCTCTTTCAAAGTATCAGGGTTTCGGACGAAAACTCATTTGTTACAAAGGGATTTCATTTTTTGAACTTATTTGAACTACAAATTTTTTTGTTCAAAAGGCACCATTCAAAGCCACATCATCAATTTTCAACCCTTTCTGACTTCATTTGCTATTTTGCATGCACTTACTGATTATTTTGAGCTAAATGACCCTGAAATTGAAAAGCACTTCAAATGAATTTTGAAAAGGTTGAAAGTTGGCATGGTATCATCATTTCACCCACATAGCATGTTCTAAGAAGCTGAGAGGGTTACGGCAAAAACTGGATGCACCTCGCGTGCAAAACGGACAATCTCTTTCGAAGTATTAGGGTTTCGGACAAAAACTCATCTATCACAAAGGGATTTCATCATCACATTAAAACCAAAGTACAGTAGTGATCAAATGTTATTACTGAAAAATAAATAATAAAGTGCATACATAGTTCTCATTGAACAACATATAGCTCTCTAGAACATCTAATTAAACCATACATTGAAACTATTTAAAACATTTCAATGCAACAACATATGCAATCATAATCGCAATTAAGGTAACAATTGATCCAACGGCATAATGATACCAAGCCCCAGTATGAATGGCATATTTTTTTAATCTTTCTAATCTTCAAGCGCATTTTATCCATCTTGATCTTATGATCATTGACGATATCCGCAACATGCAACTCCAATGCCATCTTCTCCTTCTCAATTCTTTTCAATTTTTTCTTCAAGCAACATGCAACTCCAATGCCATCGTATCCTTCTTAATGCCATCTTCTCCTAGCTCTCTCTCTCTCTCTCTCTCTCTCTCTCTCTCTCTCTCTCTCTCTCTCGTCACTAGTCTTAGGACACAGCTCAGGCATGAGGATCCGTTCCTCTCGCTCTGATACACATTCTAATCTTCGGATACATACTCAGATAAACCAAAGCCTCTCCGAAGCACGAGACGTAGCGTTGTTATCTCCACCATGAGAGGCCCAAACTCGCTAAAACCATCATGTTACCCATTTGCATCTCGACAGATCATGCTCCTTTACCCTATCCCTTATTATTGTCGGAATCGTTCCCACGACAGTTGGCGCCCACCTTGGGGCATGGCATCTATCGAGCCATGATGTGGATGGTTATTTTTTCAATCACGATGCGCTTCTACGCCGTTCACTCATCGTCTGTGAACGCCGTCGCCACTCTCTCGCACATGTCCGGCGCACATGTAGACGAGTAGGCGAAGAGATCCAACCCGTCCAACCATTGGAGCGGTGAAGTGCTACGCCATGCTCGTCGGCCCTGCGCAGCACTTGTCATCCCATCGTCGTGCTCGCCCGCCTTGCGGTGCACTCTGTGGCCCTACTCCACAGGTGCTGCTAAGCGGTGCGCTCGCCGGCCCTTGCCTCCATCACAGGTAGCACATGCTACCCTACCACTTGCGTCTCCTTCGTCTGCGTCATCTACATCGGAGAGTACGTACCCCACAATCCCTATTGCATAAACCGAGCTTCATAATTCTTCATGTAGTAGGTTGGTGTTTCGTTGAGGTATTAGGTATGGGTTTCCTCCAACGCTAGTTACTCCCTGGAGTGAGTGCCTAATTACGACGGACAATTAATGGCCATCGCATGGTGCTCCACCTCCTCTTTTCTTCCGCATAGGGCACGCTCTCTCTTTCTGCATCCACGGTCTCTTCGCGTGCCCCGTTATGCGTAATTACCGCTAGATGCGTCCATACCAGAAAATGATGCCGCGCACGCACGTATCTTTCCATGCTCCATCCGGGTTTACCCAGGCACGCTTCCATGCACTCCCGTATGATAGTGCTAGTGCATGCATGCACTCAATTGGAAAATGCACTTGACCCAAGTGCATGCCAATTACCATTTCTTTAAGACAATCACCTCATTAAGCGGCCAATTAGGTGAGCATTTTTCAGCACCAATTACCTATTTACTGCAGCCAAAACTTCCGCAGTCCCTACGCTAGTTAATTATGCATGCATGAATATACGTGGATATACTTTCAAAATAGCAATCCATGCGGGGACACTTTAGTCCAGCAAAACAATATTCGTGGATATACTTGCTACTAACCTGTAGGGTCACTCGTCCGTCATGGTCCCCAGACAGCAGTCCACTCAGAGGAATGTTTGTTTCGAGCGACTGACACGACGACGTGTAGATAACTAGACGTTCGCGTTTATTCGAATAAAGCTCGGCACTCGAACTACTGATATGCAGGTTAACTCAGATGAAATTTGCATCCAAACGACTAATGTGCAGTGACTCGGACACCTCGCACGCCATCACTCTGCTGGATACATGTTCGTCAACTCGGACACCCCATGCGTCGCCACTCAGCGGGACGCGTCTATTTCACTCAGCCGCCCCACACGTCACCACTCAGTGGGAAGCAACTACTTCACTCGGACACCCCGCACATCGTCAACCCGCTAGATGCGTCTCCATCACTCGGACGCTCCGCGCGTCGCTGATGTCTACTACAAAACCTTCTTCTTGTAAATGTTGTTGGGCCTCCAAGTGCAGAGGTTTGTAGGACAGTAGCAAATTTCCCTCAAGTGGATGACCTAAGGTTTATCAATCCGTGGGAGGCGTAGGATGAAGATGGTCTCTCTCAAACAACCTTGCAACCAAATAAGAAAGAGTCTCTTGTGTCCCCAACACACCCAATACAATGGTAAATTTTATAGGTGCACTAGTTCAGCGAAGAGATGGTGATACAAGTGCAATATGGATGATAGATATAGGTTTTTGTAATCTAAAAATATAAAAACAGCAAGGTAACAAGTGGTAAAAGTGAGCGTAAAAGGTATTGCAATGCTAGGAAACAAGGCCTAGGGTTCATACTTTCACTAGTGCAAGTTCTCTCAACAATAATAACATAATTGGATCATATAACTACCCATCAACAATGCAACAAAGAGTCACTCCAAAGTCACTAATAGTAGAGAACAAACGAAGAGATTATTGTAGGGTACGAAACCACCTCAAAGTTATTCTTTCTGATCAATCTATTCAAGAGTACATAGTAAAATAACACGAAGCTATTTTTTGCATTCGATCTATCCTGGAGTTCGTACTAGAATAACAGCTTAAGACAGAAATCAACCAAAACCCTAATGTCACCTAGATACTCCAATGTAACCTCAAGTATCCATGGGTATCATTATACGATATGCATCACACAATCTCAGATTCATCTATTCAACCAACACAAAGAACTTCAAAGAGTGCCCCAAAGTTTCTACCGGAGAGTCAAGACGAAAACGTGTGCCAACCCCTATGCATAAGTTCACAAGGTCACTGAACCCGCAAGTTGATCACCAAAACATACATCAAGTAGATCACGTGATTATCCCATTGTCACCATAGATAAGCACATGCAAGACATACATCAAGTGTTCTCAAATCCTTAAAGACTCAATCCGATAAGATAACTTCAAATGGAAAACTCAATCCATTACAAGAGAGTAGAGGGGGAGAAACATTATAAGATCCAACTATAATAGCAAAGCTCGCGACACATCAAGATCGTGCCATATCAAGAACACGAGAGAGAAAGAGAGATCAAACACATAGCTACTGGTACATACCCTCAGCCCCGAGGGTGAACTACTCCCTCCTCGTCATGGAGAGCGCCAGGATGATGAAGATGGCCACCGGTGATGGATCCCCCCTCCGGCAGGGTGCCAGAACAGGGTCCCAATTGGTTTTTGGTGGCTACAGATGGTTGCAATGGTGGAAATAGGGTTTAATGGTACTCCTAGATGTTTTCAGGGTATATGAGTATATATAGGCAAAAGAAGTAGGTCGGTGGAGCCACGAGGGGCCCACGAGGGTGGGGGCGCGCCTACCCCCCTGGGCGCGCCTCCCTGCCTCATGGACACCTTGTTGCTTCCTTGACGTCCACTCCAAGTCTCCTGGATTATGTTTTTTTCCAAAAACGACTCTCCCGAAGGTTTCGTTCCATTTTGGACTCCGTTTGATATTCCTTTTCTGCGGAACACTTAAATAGGCAAAAAAATAGCAATCTAGACTGGGCCTCTGGTTAATAGGTTAGTTCCAAAAATAGTATAAAAGTGTATAATAAATCCCATTAAACATCCAAAACAGATAATATAATAGCATGGAACAATCAAAAATTATAGATACATTGGAGACGTATCAAGCATCCCCAAGCTTAATTCCTGCTCGTCCTCGAGTAGGTAAATGATAAAAACAGAATTTTTGATGTGGAATGCTACCTAGCATAATTCTCAATGTAATTTTCTTTATTGTGGCATGAATGTTCAGATCCGAAAGATTCAAGACAAAAGTTTAATATTGACATAAGAGTAATAATACTTCAAGCATACTAACAAAGTAATCATGTCTTCTCAAAATAACATGGCCAAAGAAAGTTATCGCTACAAAATCATATAGTCTAGCTATGCTCTATCTTCATCACACAAAATATTTAAATCATACACAACCCGGTTTTAGTCAAGCAATTGTTTCATACTTTAGTATTCTCAAACTTTTTCAATCTTCACGCAATACATGAGCATGAGCCATGGACATAACACTATAGGTGGTATATGATGGTGGTTGTGGAGAAGACAAAAAAGGAGAAGATAGTCTCACATCAACTAGGCGTATCAACGGGCTATGGAGATGCCCATTAATAGATATCAATGTGAGTGAGTAGGGATTGCCATGCAACGGATGCACTATAGCTATAAGTGTATGAAAGCTCATCAAAAGAAACTAAGTGGGTGTGCATCCAACTTGCTTGCTCACGAAGACCTAGGGCAGTTTGAGGAAGCCCATCATTGGAATATACAAGCCAAGTTCTATAATGAAAAATACCCACTAGTATATGAAGGTGACAACATAGGAGACTCTCTATCATGAAGATCATGGTGCTACTCTGAAGCACACGTGTGGTAAAAGGATAGTAACATTGTCCCTTCTCTCTTTTTCTCTCATTTTTTTGGTGGGCTTCTTTGGCCTCTCTTTTGTTATTTGGGCTTCTTTGGCCTCTTTTATTTTTCATAAAGTCCGGATACTCATCCCAACTTGTGAGGGAATCATTTCTTCCATCATCCTTTCCTCACATGAGTCAATGCTCTAATAATGAAGATCATCACACTTTTATCTACTTACAACTCAAGAATCTTAGAACAAAATATGACTCTATGTGGATGCCCCCGGCGGTGTACCGGGATAATGAATCAAGAGTGACATGTATGAAAGAATTATGAATGGTGGCTTTGCCACAAATACTATGTCAACTACATGATCATGCAAAGCAATATGACAATGGTGGAGCGTGTCATAATAAACGTAACGCTGGAAAGTTGCATGGCAATATATCTCGGAATGGCTATGGAAATGCCATAATAGGTAGGTATGGTGGCTTTTTTGAGGAAGGTATATGGTGGGTATATGATACCGGCGAAAGTTGCGCGGTACAAGAGAGGCTAGCAATGGTGGAAGGGTGAGAGTGCGTATAATCCATGGACTCAACATTAGTCATGAAGAACTGACATATTTATTGCAAAAATCTAAAAGTTATCAAAACAAAGTACTACACGCATGCTCCTAGGGGAAGGGTTGGTAGGAGTTAACCATCGCCCGATCCCGACCTCCAAACATAAGGAAGACAATTAATAAATAAATCATGCTCCAACTTCATCACATAACGGTTCACCATACGTGCATGCTACGGGAATCACAAACTTTTAACACAAGTATTCCTCAAATTCAAAACTACTCAACTAGCATGACCCTAATATTACCATCCTCATATCTCAAAACAATCATCAAGTATCAAACTTCTCATAGTATTCAATGCACTTTATATGATAGTTTTTATTATACCTATCTTGGATGCTCATCATATTAGGACAAAAAATTTAACCAAAGCAATTACCATGCTGTTCTAAAGGGCTCTCAAAATAATATAAGTTAATCATGAGATATCAATAATTTCTATAAAATAAAACCACCGCCGTGCTCTAAAAATATATAAGTGAAGTACTAGAGCAAAATTATCTAGCTCAAAAGATATAAGTGAAGCACATAGAGTATTCTAATAAATTCCTATTCATGTGTGTCTCTCCCAAAAGGTATGTACAGCAAGGATGATTGTGGTAAACTAAAATGCAAAGACTCAAATCATACAAGACGCTCCAAGCAAAACACATATCATGTGGTGAATAAAAATACAGCATCAAGTAAAGTTACCGATGGACGAAGACGAAAGAGGCGATGCCTTCCGGGGCATCCCCAAGCTTAGGATTTTGGTTGTCCTTGAATTTTAACTTGGGGTGCCTTGGGAAATCCCCAAGCTTAGGCTCTTGCCACTCCTTATTCCATAATCCATCAAATCTTTACCCAAAAACTTGAAAATTTCACAACACAAAACTCAACATAAAATCTCATGAGCTCCGTTAGCGAAATAAAACAAACCACCGCTTTAAAGTACTGTAATGAACTCATTCTTTATTTATATTGGTGTTAAACCTACTGTATTCCAACTTCTCTATGGTTCATACCCCCCGATACTAGCCATAGAAACATCAAAATATGCAAACAACACACGAAAAAACAGAATCTGTCAAAAACAGAACAGTCTGTAGCAATCTGTAACTCTCGTATACTTATGGAACCCCAAAAATTCTACAAACTTAGGAAGTCCTATGTAATTTGTTTATTAATATTCTTCAAAAAGAGTCAACTGAAAAGAAAGTTTATGTGATTTATGAAAACTAATCTCGTGCATGCAAAAGTTTCTTTTTTCAGCAAGATCAAATTAACTATCACTGTAGGTTATCCAAAAGGTTTTACTTGGCACAAATACTAATTAAAACACAAAACCACATCTAACCAGAGGCTAGATGAATTATTTATTACTAAACAGGAATAAAAAGTAAAGAACAAAAATAAAATTGGGTTGCCTCCCAACAAGCGCTGTCGTTTAACGCCCCTAGCTAGCCATGATGATTTCAATGGTGCTCACATAAAATATAAGAATTAAAACATAAAGAGAGCATCATGAAGAATATGACTAGCACATTTAAGTCTAAAACACTTCCTATGCATAGGGATTTTGTGAGCAAACAATTTATGGGAACAAGAATCAACTAGCATAGGAAAGCAAAACAAGCATAACTTCAAGATTTTAAGCACATAGAGAGGAAACTTGATATTATTGCAATTCCTACAACCATATATTCCTCCCTCATAATAACTTTTAGTAGCATCATGAATAATTTAAACAATATAACCATCACCTAAAGCATTCTTTTCATGATCTACAAGCATAGAAATTTTATTACTCTCCTCATAAGCAAAATTCTACTCATTCGGAATAGTGGGAGTATCATAAGAGACTTGAATACTATAAATTGTTTCCACATTAAAAGAGTAATGTTCAGAAAAAGGGTAATCATAATCATGACGAGTTTTATAAATATAATCATCACTACTTTTTATAGCATAAGTGTCATCACAATAATCATCATAAATAGGAGGCATGCTATCATCATAATAAATTTGCTCATCAAAACTTGGGAGGCTAAAAATATTGTCTTCATTAAACATAGCATCCCCAAGTTTGGGACAAACATTAATTACAGCAAATATATTCTCAAACATGTCATTCTCATCAAACATAGCATCCCCAAGCTTGGGCCTTTTCATATCATAAGCATAATCACTCTCATCATTAATAGTATGGATAGCACCAATAGTATAGCAATTATTATCATCACAATGAGTACCTTTCTACCTTTGCTTCTCCGTCTTTTCTTTTTCTTCTTCATATCATGTGTGGGTTTAACCCTCTTTTTTGAGCTCCTAATGAGATTGGTTGAATAGAAAGCTCCTCCTCGTTACCTGATTCATCATAAGAAATAATAGGAGGATATTGGGAAGTCTCTTCCGTTTCATTAGTATTCTCTTCATCTTCTATTTGTTTTCTTTTCTTTATGTAATTGGCAATATAAGGATTTACAATGCAATTTAATGCACAATACATAAAATTTTCTTCTAGATCAAAATCAAGAACTTTAAAGGACAATTTATGGCATATCCTTAGTTGTATGTTTCATATCTTCATAACCCAAAAGCAAACTAAGTTCATTATGATGTGCAAGGGAAATCAAGTCATCACAATTTTTGGACATGATACGATTATGAAACAATTTGCATTGGATATTTAAGTGACCACGTTCATTGCAAAGTTCAGAAGGATGATTAAGAAAATTTAAATTTTCAGCACAAACATCTAGCCTTTCTTGCAACCATTTGGTTTCTAAATACTTATGCCTCTTGCAAAATCTATCTTCCCTATTTGGTGTGTACTTGCAAACTCTATGCACTCCACAAAAATTGACATGCTTATAAGAGACCTTTTCATCATGACTAGTGCAATCATCATTAGTACTATGGATATTCAAAGAGTTCGTACTAACAACATTGCAATCATGCTCATCATTCAAAGATTTAGTGCCAAACATTTTAATGCATTCTTCTTCTAACATTTTGGCACAATTATCGGAATCCTTATTTTCATGAAAGATATTAAAAAGATGAAGCATATGAGGTACCCTCAATTCCATTTTTTTAGTTTTCTTATATAGTGTCACATCCCTAGCTTCTGGTTTGCTCTGAGCTAGCTAGTCATGTGTTGCATCATGTTTAAATTTCAGTTAAACCTGAAATGGGGATTGTTTAAACCCTAGCACCAAATGAATTCAAATAGGCTCAAATAAAATCATTTTCAATAAACCCAAAATGCCCTTCATAAATGTTCACCATCTTTGGTCCTGGCTAAACCCTCTGCCAAAAATGGTTTCATATTTTTGGAGGCTATTCTGGATTTTTGAATTAATTCATAAGTATTTGAATTTGGACATTTAAATCTTATAATATTTTTTAAATGTCCAAATAATCCTGAAAGTACTTGGGGGCTATTGGAAATAATTCAAATAGTGCCCACAAATTTTTGTCAGGATTTTATAAAATGAGTTAGTATTTTTACTAATTCAAAACATATCAAAAAAAATAGAAAACAGAACAAAAGTAGAAATGAGAGATAGAGGGAGAAGTACCTGGCGCTCACCTCGCAGCCCACCTGGCCCAACTCTAGCGGCCCAGCCCACCGCAGCCGCCACCGTCTTCAACCTCCTGCCAGTAGGCAGGACGGCGTGTGGCCACCGCGCGCCGGCACGCGCCCGAGCCACCTCCTGCTTCCGCCGCTTCTGGAGCCAGCCCCGAGTGCCATGCACTCCCCCTCGCCCCCCTGCACCTCTCCTTTCTCCCCCTGGACCCCATCCCTTCCTCTGTTTCTCCCTCCCACAAACGCCCGAGCGCGCTCGTCGCCGCCGTTCGCTGCCACGCGGCCACGGCCATCCCCGAGCCGCCCCGAGCTATCCTCGAGCTCCGCCACCTTGTTCCCTGCCTCCTCACCGAGCCATGCGACCGGAAGGGCCCCGAAGCGCCGCCCCGATGCTTTTCTCCTCCTCGGCCGCCGGAGATCCGCCTCGCCGCCCCGCTCGCTCCGATGCTTCCCCGAGCTCGCCGTTCGCCTCGTCGCAACCACCGTGAGCTCCTGCCCCTGCTCCCCCTCTCTGCTCCCTCTCTTGCACGCCGTAGCGACCACACCGCACTCACCCGGACACGCCACCGCCCGCACTCGTTGCCGGTGATGCTCCGGTGACCATTTGGTCCCGGGCATGCGCCCAACGCGCTCCCTGCATCACGTAGAGCCTTCGTGGCACCTCGCCGCGCTCGTTTGCGCACCGCAGCCCCATCCCCACTTGCACCCGAGCTTCGGTCGCCGCCGAGCTCATCGCTGGCACCACTCCGGCCACTCCCCGGCCGCGCCACCACCACAGTTGGATGCGGACGAGCGTCCGCATCCCGTAGGTGTGCTTCGCGCGCCAAACGGCGCCCTGTGGGAAAATCCCACAACACGCCGCCGCGTCTGGCCTCGCCGGCGGCTAACCGCCGGCAGGTTTGACCCGCTGACCCAGTTTGACCTCGGGTGGGCCTAGTTTGACCCCCCCTGGTTCAATGACAGGTGGGGCCAGCCCTGCTAATTAACTTGGATTAGTACTAATTAAATATTAGTTAGTCTAATCACACTGACACGCGGGACCCACTGGTCAGGTTTGACCTGGACCGGCCCGTTGACCTGCTGGCATCATAGTGACGTCATGCTGACGCAATTAACAATTTTCTGGATTTAAAATAAATCCAGGAAATTCCAGAAAATAGTATAAACTTCTAAAATTCATATAAAATCAACCGTAACTCAGAATGAAATAAATTATATATGAAAAATGATCAAAAAAATCCAATCTATCCATCCGTACCATTTTCATGCATGTTAGAACAACTTATAGCTGCTGTTTAGCACAAATCATATAAATGACATTTGAATTTCACATATGGAGTTTGGATTTGAATTTAGGGTTCAAACCAACTTCATTTAACTTTGTTGCTAGCTGCATTAGCTCAAAACACCAGCATATTGCCATGTCACATTCATGCATCATATTGTTGCATTGCATTGATTGTGTTCTCCCTTGTTTGCCGGTATTTGCCCCCTCTCAGTAGACGATGTTCCGACGATGAGTTCGATGACACCGATGAAGAACTATACTATCTTCAGAAGTGCCAGGCAAGCAAAACCCCCTTGTTCATTCCGATAAAATCCCACTCTCTCGCTCCTGCTCTCTTTTACTGCATTAGGACAACAACGATTCATCTGTTACTTGCTGCGGTAGTTGAACCCCTTTATCCTCTGCATGACCTGTCATTGCCACAGTAAATAGATGAAACCCACTAGCATGAGTAGGAGTTGTTTGAGCCCTGTTGTGCCTACTCATTCATGCTTGTTTGTCATGCCTGCTACTGCTTAGAGTTGAGTCTGGTTTGATTCATCGGGGATGAATTGGAATGTGGTGAACATGTCCTACTGTTGAGAGCTAAGTGTGTGAACACGATTTGGTAAAGGTAGCGGTGAGAGGCCATGTAGGAGTACATGGTGGGTTGTCTCATTGCAGCCGTCCTCAGGAACTGAGTTCTGTGTTTGTGATCCATGAACAGTTACTACCACACATTGGGTTCCGGTAACTCGGCCCCTCTCGGCTTATTAATCAACCTTGATCTCTGTCCAGGAGTTGCAACTAGTTTCTGGTGTTTGTAGGTGGTGTTAGTAGTCTACCAAGTGGCACCCGGTACAGGTGGACTTGGGACAGACTAGGCACAGTGGCACGGTGTACCAAGTGGCACCCGGATGGTGGGCTTGGGAACCCTGCTCACATCGTTTGGGGCCGTGAGCGACACCCCGGCCGGATCTCCTTGCGGATGGAACCCGAATAGGCGATAAACCTGGACGAGAGACTTGTGTGGTTAGTCAGGTCGTGGCCGACACCCTCGCTGGGCTTCCCTTGAAGGTTGCCGAGTACATGTCGTGTAAACGGCGGTAAGTGGTGAGAGCGTGTGTGAAGAAGTACACCCCTGCAGGGTTAATATTATCTATTCGAATAGTCGTGTCCGCGGAAAAGGACTTCTGGGTTGCCTGTACAGTTCATAGACAAGTGAAAGTGGATACTCTAAAATACGCAAGATAAGCGTGAGTGCTATGGATGGCGTTCTCGTAGGGAGACGGGAGCGGATCCATACTGGTGTATTGATATGATGAATATGTGGACTCGTGTGCGCCACCTCAAAAGAGTTACTTGCAGTCGTAGTTCAGGATAGCCACCGAGTCAAAGCTGGCTTGCTGCAGTTAAACCCCACCACCCCTTTGTTGATAATGATGCATATGTAGTTAGTTCTGATGTAAGTCTTGCTGGGTACATTTGTACTCACGTTGCTTAATTTATGTTTTTGCAGAGAGACTTCAGTCTCGCTAGTAGTACCGCGTGGACTTTGACGTTTAGCTTGTTACCTCAGCTACGATCTTGTGCCCTCGGCAGGATCTGGTAGATAGTCAGGCTTCTCAGCCTTTTTCATTTGTAGATGTCTGTACTCAGCCATGTTGAGCTTCCGCTTGTGCTTTGACTTGTATGCTCTGATTGTTGGGTCATGAGACCCATGATTGTAATATCTCGCTCCTCGGAGCCTATTGAATAAATTACTTGAGTTGTAGAGTCATGTTGTGATGCCATGTTGTATATGCACATATCGAGCATATTGTGTGTATGTTATTGAAATGCTTGGTATGTGTGGGGTCTGACTATCTAGTTGTTTATCCTTAGTAGCCTCTCTTATCGGGAAATGTCTCCTAGTGTTTCCACTGAGCCATGGTAGCCTGCTACTGCTCCGAAACACTTAGGCTGGCCGGCAGGTGTCCTTCTTCGATCCTGTGTCTGTCCCTTCGGGGAAATGTCACGCGATGAATACCGGAGTCCTGTTAGCCTGCTACAGCCCGGTTTACCGGAGTCCTGCTAGCCCAGTTGCTACAGCCCGGATTCACTCGCTGATGACCGACACGTTCGTTGTTGGGTCATGTATGCCTGTCCCTGTAAGTTAGTGCCACTTTGGGTTCACAACTAGCCATGTCCGCCCGGGTTCTTTGTCATATGGATGCTAGCGGCACTATCATATACGTGAGCCAAAAGGCGCAAACGGTCCCGGGCCAGGTAAGGTGGCACCCGTGCGAATACCGTGCGTGAGGCCGCAAAGTGATATGATGTGTTACATGCTAGATCGGTGTGACTCAGCATCGGGGTCCTGACAGCTTTGGTATCAGAGCTTGACTGCCTGTAGGATTACCAAGCCAAACTGGTCGAACTTGAGTCTAGAAATTCTTTAGTTATATAAGGGAATTGATTGTGGGATGGAACGTAAGGCTCTTTTTACTCCTTATACCTTATGCCCTCTGATCCGAGTCATCTTATCCTTCCTACGGGGTTAAGGAACTAGGTTTTCTCTTCTTTCTATCAGGATCACGTGTTACTAATCCGTAGCCCTATAAGATTGTTGGATTTAAGCCTCAGTTCAGTTCCTACTACCTCTGTATGTTAACTGTTGATCTCAAAACCTTGATATTGTGCTTCTGAGTGGCTATGCCACCATTTTTTGTAGCATGTCTCCAATATTTCGAGCATTTACAGCCGTTATGCTGTCCTATTCATCCCAGGTTTCTAAATAGTCTGATGCATTTGCAAATCCCTTCCTCCTGTTCCCGATGTGCCTTTGGTCAGATTGATCACACAAATCAGTGAGTTGAGGTACTTTATTGCCTTGACATATATGTTGGAGCTAGTATTATGACCCTAGGTGTCTTAGGGGATCATCTAGTAATCTAGCGATGTTCGTGTTTCTAGTGTGATGATTCTAGCCATCATTCTCGAAAGCATCCTGTGATGCCAATTAGTTAGTAGGTATTCTACTTCTGGGTTTTGAACCCAAGATTTACTCTACTTACCTCATGTTGATAGTGATTGCTAGTTCCTTTAGGATACTAGTAACCTTTGCGTTATTCCTCGAGGTCCGTGGTATTTCCTTCTTCCAAATACTATGAACCGCTTATGGAAGAAGTTCCTTGAACCAAGAGATCACAACAAGAATGCTCTCGATGAGTTCTCGATTCTATGTTGATACTCTGCCAGTCCTTCCTCTTCAGCATGGGTTATCCGGAAGAAATATGCTGAATTTTTTCGGCATACTAATCCATGCCTCCACAACTCAGAAAAACATATGTTCCTTTGGGTTGTCCCTCTTTAGTTGTCTTCTGACCTCGTCTATCAATTGATAGTCAGGAGTAGTTATGCATCCGTGTTCATCGATGCCACTACTCTTGTGGTCCGTCAAGCCATTCTATTCCGGAATGACTAGGAGAAACAAACTCCAGAACCCCATCCATTTCTAGGATTGGGTCAAAGCAGTTGTCTTCCGCAGATCATATGCAATCCAGCTTTTGATTCTGTTCTACCCTAGAGTATCACCCCCTTTATGTCAGGATTTTCATGAGAATTGCTCCAGCCCTTGTGAATTCTTGACATAGTGATACTTCTCGCCATCATTTTCATTTCTCGCTTCCATGTTGTTGCAACCGGAGTGCCGACAAGTGAATCATGATGTGTGAACTCAATACTCCTAGCAACCACGTTGCTTGGTAGTTAAAGGACAATAATTTCATCTTAGCATGTTGGTTATTGAATCATCATTCTAAGATTGATCGTGCTACCTAGTCCATTCTCCTGGTTCACTCCTCGATCGATGAGTTAGGATTATTTCAAATCCTCGCTCTATTGATCATATCGTCTTGCCCTGAAAAGCAAGATTGTCCTCGAGCTTAGTAACATATCGGTGGTTCGTGATTTTCTGAATATCTTCTCGGAAGCATCACCAGGTCGTTACTTGACCGCTATGTTAAGTTCGTGACCAAGTTGGTTTCCTTGTAAACCACCCTTTCTCCGAGAATCTGTGTTGGGTACCCCTGAGCTAGTTGGTTAAGCTGAACAACAACTTGGAGAGTTGGAAGATGGAAGCTTGTCCGATTTAGTTCATTTACAGGGATATCTTGTATGTGTGTTGAAGAAAGATGATATCTTCATCGATTGATCCTTGTGACCAGTTGCTGGACCTATTGTCTTGCCAAAACTTTGATTTGAGTGTGGGCTATCATCAAATCAAATCAGAACCAACGATATTCATAATGTTGTCTTACTCGTGGTTTTTCCTCGAGCATACACCATTATATTCTTTGGTCTGACCAATGCTATCACCGTGTTCACTTAACTATGGAATTCCTTTTATATGGAAACCTGGATGAATTGTTGTTGAGCCCATCGACAACATCTTTATCTCCTCCATAATTCATGATGAACATCAGGCTAGTGTTGGAAACTTGTGTAAGCATTATCTTCGTGTTCCGTTCATGAAGGATATGCTTGGATGAAAGAAGTGAATTCCTCTAATTCATGTGCAATTGGTGCAAGTTGTCGCCATGAATTCGAGAAAGTTACTTTTGCTTCCTCCGGAATCATCCCAAGTCAGTCATGCATGTGTGAAGTATTCTATGGTCTGATAGACTGATCATCTTCATTCCTTACGTATCCCTAGCACACCAAGCCACTGATTGATTTGCTCAGGGAGAAGAAGTTCCTTCTTAAGAATCATGACTTATGTTAGGACTTCACTATCCTCGTTGATGGTTCCCTCCTGAACTCGGTAGTGTTTTATTGTAAGACTACCACGTGGTCATGCTTGTCTAGGACATCGTGTTCACATGTGTGTAGCAGAACCAGCTCATGTTTTGGAGTTTGCTATCGTAGTTCATTTCCCGAGAATCTCGCAACGTCATCTTGTCGATTTGTGTTGCAAACTTTCATTTTTCTTCCTAGACTTGATGAGTCCGAAATATCCTGACACCAACCAGATCTGAATCTCAGGCAGATATGATGGTTGGAACATTTCCCAAGAACTATAATATTGGTCCCTCGATAACGGGTAAAGTGGATGTCGTGGCCAACACACCCAGCCGGAAGACCTATTATTGTAGTATCTTGTTTGAAGAAGTTGGCCACCTTCCCATAAGGACTTCGTAGGATTTACTCCCTAGTTGTGTCTTATGATTTTTGTGTTCCCGAAGTCCGACCTTTTACTTGATGTTCTAGATATCAAACCATTTCAATAAATGGGTATGCTAGCACATCAAGGAGAACATTAGAAGCGGAGTGCTAAATATCTCTCGGTCGATTATCCAGATTTTCTGACCTTGGCATTGCTAAGGTGAAATCTGAGAAAGTGTTGTCATTCTCTGCATCTGCATCCTCCATCGTTATTCATCGTGGTAGTATGTTGTGTTGCCAGGATCCTTGACACGGATATTGGTAAAACCTTGATGAATATGGAAATGCTCAAGTTCTTGAGAGCACGCTCAGTGACTGGGTTAAATCCTTGGTAACAATCCAAATGTTCCTTCCATTGCCGAGTTGTCTCAAAACCCTAGCTCCCTTTCCAACTGAGTATGCTATTTCTTAGAACTTTTTCAAACAATCACTTGAGAATTGCCTTAGGCTGGTATAAAGAGTTTCGATGATCTCTGAATCAAAGGTAATTCTTTTTGCCACTTAAGGGGATATTTCCACAAGTCACCTTCCCTAAGGTGCCCCGTTATGGTATCGTGGCAACTCAACTCCTCGCTACGTTGACAATCGTTTACCACCTTCTTAAGTGTGGAATTGTTGTCTACCTAGTGAACCCTCGTCATCTGTTCCACTCCATCCCTCTAGATGTATGCTTCGTGTCTCAGCTCGGGAGATGCTGCTATTTCTCATCCCATGAATTGATCCTGAGTTGTTCGGTCTTCGAGAAGATCGATTCTTCTAGAGTTTTCCCTTCCTCTACTTGTCATGTTAGTTGGAGTTCTCAGAGCAAGACGACAAGACAAGATGGTGATCGATTCAACGTTCTAATGAAGTGCTACCTGGATCATGAAGATTATGTTAGTTTGCGTTCCCCCTTCCTCCTACCCTACGCTTGAATCTCGGGACGAGATTCTTGTTTAGTGGGGGCGCGTTGTCACATCCCTAGCTTCTGGTTTGCTCTGAGCTAGCTAGTCATGTGTTGCATCATGTTTAAATTTCAGTTAAACCTGAAATGGGGATTGTTTAAACCCTAGCAGAATTCAAATAGGCTCAAATAAAATCATTTTCAATAAAAACAAAATGCCCTTCATAAATGTTCACCATCTTTGGTCCTGGCTAAACCCTCTGCCAAAAATGGTTTCATATTTTTGGAGGCTATTCTGGATTTTTGAATTAATTCATAAGTATTTGAATTTGGACATTTAAATCTTATAATATTTTTTAAATGTCCAAATAATCCTGAAAGTACTTGGGGGATATTGGAAATAATTCAAATAGTGCCCACAAATTTTTGTCAGGATTTTATAAAATGAGTTAGTATTTTTACTAATTCAAAACATATCAAAAAAATAGAAAACAGAACAAAAGTAGAAATGAGAGAAGGAGGGAGAAGTACCTGGCGCTCACCTCGCAGCCCACCTAGCCCAACTCCAGCGGCCCAGCCCACCGCAGTCGCCACCGTCTTCAACCTCCTGCCAGTAGGCAGGAGGGCGTGTGGCCACCGCGCGCCGGCACGCGCCCGAGCCACCTCCTTCTTCTGCCGCTTCTGGAGCCAGCCCCGAGTGCCACGCACTCCCCCTCGCCCCCCTGCACCTCTCCTTTCTCCCCCTGGACCCCATCCCTTCCTCTGTTTCTCCCTCCCACGAACGCCCGAGCGCGCTTGTCACCGCCGTTCGCTGCCACGCGGCCACGGCCATCCCCGAGCCGACCCGAGCTATCCTCGAGCTCCGCCACCTCGTTCCCTGCCTCCTCACCAAGCCACGCGACCGGAAGGGCCCCGAAGCGCCACCCCGATGCTTTTCTCCTCCTCGGCCGCCGGAGATCCGCCTCGCCGCCCCGCTCGCTCCGATGCTTCCCCGAGCTCGCCGTTCGCCTCGTCGCAACCGTCGTGAGCTCCTGCCCCTGCTCCCCCTCTCCGCTCCCTCTCTCGCACGCCGTAGCGACCACACCGCACTCACCCGGACGCGCCGCCACCCGCACTCGTCACCGGTGATGCTCCGGTGACCATTTGGTCCCGGGCATGCGCCCAACGCGCTCCCCGCATCGCGTAGAGCCTCCGTGGCACCTAGCCGCGCTCGTTTGCGCACCGCAGCCCCATCCCCACTTGCACCCGAGCTTCGGCCGCTGCCGAGCTCGTCGCCGGCACCACTCCGGCCACTCCCCTGCCGCGCCACCACCACAGTTGGATGCGGACGAGCGTCCGCATCCCGTAGCTGTGCTTCGCGCGCCAAACGGCGCCCTGTGGGCAAATCCCGCAACACGCCGCCGCGTCTGGCCTCGCCGGCGGCTAACCGCCGGCAGGTTTGACCCGCTGACCCAGTTTGACCTCGGGTGGGCCCAGTTTGACGCCCCCCTGGTTCAATGACAGGTGGGGCCAGCCCTGCTAATTAACTTGGATTAGTACTAATTAAACATTAGTTAGTCTAATCACACTGACACGCGGGACCCACTGGTCAGGTTTGACCTGGACCGGCCCGTTGACCTGCTGACATCATAGTGACGTCATGCTAACGCAATTATCAATTTTCTGGATTTAAAATAAATCCAGGAAATTCCAGAAAATAGTATAAACTTCTAAAATTCATATAAAATCAACCGTAACTCAGAATGAAATAAATTATATATGAAAAATGATTAGAAAAATCCAATCTATCCATCCGTACCATTTTCATGCATGTTAGAACAACTTATAGCTGCTGTTTAGCACAAATCATATAAATGACATTTGAATTTCACATATGGAGTTTGGATTTGAACTTAGGGTTCAAACCAACTTCATTTAACTTTGTTGCTAGCTGCATTAGCTCAAAACACCAGCATATTGCCATGTCACATTCATGCATCATATTGTTGCATTGAATTGATTGTGTTCTCCCTTGTCTGCCGGTATTTGCCCCCATGAACAGTTACTACCACACATTGGGTTCCGGTAACTCGGCCCCTCTCGGCTTATTAATCAACCTTGATCTCTGTCCAGGAGTTGCAACTAGTTTCTGGTGTTTGTAGGTAGTGTTAGTAGTCTACCAAGTGGCACCCGGTACAGGTGGGCTTGGGACAGACTAGGCACAGTGGCACGGTGTACCAAGTGGCACCCAGATGGTGGGCTTGGGAACCCTGCTCACATCGTTTGGGGCCGTGAGCGACACCCCGGCCGGATCTCCTTGCGGATGGAACCCGAATAGGCGATAAACCTGGACGAGAGACTTGTGTGGTTAGTTAGGTCGTGGCCGACACCCTCGCTGGGCTTCCGCTTGAAGGTTGCCGAGTACATGTCGTGTAAACGGCGGTAAGTGGTGAGAGCGTGTGTGAAGAAGTACACCCCTGCAGGGTTAATATTATCTATTCGAATAGTCGTGTCTGCGGAAAAGGACTTCTGGGTTGCCTGTACAGTTCATAGACAAGTGAAAGTGGATACTCTAAAATACGCAAGATAAGCGTGAGTGCTATGGATGGCGTTCTCGTAGGGAGACGGGAGCGGATCCATAGTGGTGTATTGATATGATGAATATGTGGACTCGTGTGCGCCACCTCAAAAGAGTTACTTGTAGTCGTAGTTCAGGATAGCCACCGAGTCAAAGCTGGCTTGCTGCAGTTAAACCCCACCACCCCTTTGTTGATAATGATGCATATGTAGTTAGTTCTGATGTAAGTCTTGCTGGGTACATTTGTACTCACATTGCTTAATTTATGTTTTTGAGAGAGACTTCAGTCTCGCTAGTAGTACCGCGTGGACTTCGACGTTTAGCTTGTTACCTCAGCTACGATCTTGTGCCCTCGGCAGGATCTGGTAGATAGTCAGGCTTCTCAGCCTTTTTCATTTGTAGATGTCTGTACTCAGACATGTTGAGCTTCCGCTTGTGCTTTGACTTGTATGCTCTGATTGTTGGGTCATGAGACCCATGATTGTAATATCTCGCTCCTCGGAGCCTATTGAATAAATTACTTGAGTTGTAGAGTCATGTTGTGATGCCATGTTGTATTTGCACATATCGAGCATATTGTGTGTATGTTATTGAAATGCTTGGTATGTGTGGGATCTGACTATCTAGTTGTTTATCCTTAGTAGCCTCTCTTACCGGGAAATGTCTCCTAGTGTTTCCACTGAGCCATGGTAGCCTGCTACTGCTCCGGAACACTTAGGCTGGCCGGCAGGTGTCCTTCTTCGATCCTGTGTCTGTCCCTTCGGGGAAATGTCACGCGATGAATACCGGAGTCTTGTTAGCCTGCTACAGCCCGGTTTACCGGAGTCCTGCTAGCCCAGTTGCTACAGCCCGAATTCACTCGCTGATGACCGACACGTTCGTTGTTGGGTCATGTATGCCCGTCCCTGTAAGTTAGTGCCACTTTGGGTTCACGACTAGCCATGTCAGCCCGGGTTCTTTGTCATATGGATGCTAGCGGCACTATCATATACGTGAGCCAAAAGGCGCAAACGGTCCCGGGCCAGGTAAGGTGGCACCCGTGGGAATACCGTGCGTGAGGCCGCAAAGTGATATGATGTGTTACATGCTAGATCGGTATGACTCAGGATCGGGGTCCTGACATATAGACTAAACTAGTGAGAAAACAAGAAACTAAAAGATTCGATTGCAAGATCTAAAGATATACCTTCAAGCACACACCTCCCTGGCAACGGCGCCAGAAATTGCTTGATGTCTACTATACAACCTTCTTCTTGTAGACGTTGTTGGGCCTCCAAGTTGAGTGGTTTGTAGGACAGTAGCAAATTTAACTCAAGTGGATGACCTAAGGTTTATCAATCCGTGGGAGGCGTAGGATGAAGATGGTCTCTCTCAAACAACCCTGCAACCAAATAACAAAGAGTCTCTTGTGTTCCCAACACACCCAATACAATGGTAAATTGTATAGGTGCACTAGTTCGGCGAAGAGATGATGATACAAGTGCAATATGGATGATAGATATATGTTTTTGTAATCTGAAAATATAAAACAGCAAGGTAACAAGTGGTAAAAGTGAGCGTAAACGGTATTGCGATGCTAGGAAACAAGGCCTGGGGTTCATACTTTCACTAGTGCAAGTTCTCTCAACAATAATAACATAATTGGATCATATAACTATCCCTCAACAATGCTACAAAGAGTCACTCCAAAGTCACTAATAGTAGAGAACAAACAAAGAGATTATTGTAGGGTACGAAACCACCTCAAAGTTATTCTTTCTGATCAATCTATTCAAGAGTACGTAGTAAAATAACACGAAGCTATTTTTTCCATTCGATCTATCCTAGAGTTCGTACTAGAATAACAGCTTAAGACAGAAATCAACCAAAACCCTAATGTCACCTAGATGCTCCAATGTAACCTCAAGTATTCGTGTGTACCATTATACGATATGCATCACACAATCTCAGATTCATCTATTCAACCAACACAAAGAACTTCAAAGAGTGCCCCAAAGTTTCTACCCGAGAGTCAAGACGAAAACGTGTGCCAACCCCTATGCATAAGTTCACAAGGTCACTGAACCCGCAAGTTGATCACCAAATATACATCAAGTAGATCACGTGAATATCCCATTGTCACCATAGATAAGCACATGCAAGACATACATCAAGTGTTCTCAAATCCTTAAAGACTCAATCCAATAAGATAACCTCAAAGGGAAAACTCAATCCATTACAAGAGAGTAGAGGGGGAGAAACATCATAAGATCCAACTATAATAGCAAAGCTCGTGATACATCAAGATCGTGCCATATCAAGAACACGAGAGAGAGAGAGATCAAACACATAGCTACTGGTACATACCCTCAGCCCCGAGGGTGAACTACTCCCTCCTCGTCATGGAGAGTGCCGGGATGATGAAGATGGCAACTGGTGATGGATCCCCCCTCCGGCAGGGTGCCGGAACAGGGTCCTGATTGGTTTTTGGTGGCTACAGATGGTTGCAGTGGTGGAAATAGGGTTTCGTGGTGCTCCTAAATGTTTTCGGGGTATATGAGTATATATAGGCGAAAGAAGTAGGTCGGTGGAGCCACGAGGGGCCCACGAGGGTGGGGTCGTGCCTACCCCCCTGGGCACGCCTCCCTGTCTCGTGGCCGCCTCGTTGCTTCCTTGACATCCACTCCAAGTCTCCTGGATTGTGTTTGTTCCAAAAACGACTCTCCCGAAGGTTTCATTCCGTTTG
This sequence comes from Triticum dicoccoides, assembly GCF_002162155.2. NCBI lineage: Eukaryota > Viridiplantae > Streptophyta > Magnoliopsida > Poales > Poaceae > Triticum > Triticum dicoccoides. The sequence goes on from NC_041393.1 coordinate 468,866,591, forward strand.
GACTCCGTTTGATATTCCTTTTCTACGAAACACTGAAATAGGCAAAAAACAACAATTTGGACTGGGCCTCCGGTCAATAGGTTAGTCCCAAAAATAGTATAGAAGTGTATAATAAAGCCCATTAAACATCCCAAACAGAAAATATAATAGCATGGAACAATAAAAAAATTGGTACACTAAAGACGTATCAGTCGCCACTCCACAGGACGCGTCTACTTCACTCGGACGCCACGCGCGTCGCCGCTCCGTTGGACACAACTTCGCGGGATGCGTCTACTTCACTCGGATACCCCGTGCGTCGCCACTCCGCTGGATGCGTCTCCATCACTCAGACGCTCCGCGCGTCGCCACTCCACAGTACGCTTCTACTTCACTTGGACACCATGTGCGTTGCCACTCCGCTGGATGCGTCTTCATCACTCGGCCGTCCCGCGCGTTGCCACTCGTTTAGTCACCTCAACACCACTCGGCCGCCCCGCGCATCGCCACTCAGTTGGCCACCTCATCACCACTCGGCCGCCCCGTGCGTTGCTACTCGGTTGGTCACCTCATCACCACTCGGCCGCCCCGCGCGTCACCACTCGGTTGGTCACCTCATGACCACTCGGCC
>NC_041393.1:468867469-468869339 GCF_002162155.2 Triticum dicoccoides
TCGCCACTCGGTTGGTCACCTCATCACCACGACCACCCCGCCACTCGGTTGGTCACCTCATCACCACTCGGCCACCTCGGGCGTTCGCCACTCGGTTGGTCGCCTCATCACCACTCGGCCTCCCGGCGCGTCGCCATTCGGTTGGTCACCTCATCACCACTCGGCCACCCCATGCGTTGCCGTTCGGTTGGTCAGCTCATCACCACTCGGTCGCTCCGTGCTTGCCACTCCGTGCGACACATCTACATCAATCGGCCGCCCCACGCATCGCCATCGGTTGAACACATCTTCACCACTTAGCCACTCGCGCGCCTTCAGAAAGCTAGGTCATTCTACATGCACTACATTCTGTTATTTCCGTGTTCCTGTGTATCCCATAATTCACACATCACATTCACTTTGAGGCCACGCCACCGAGTGTACCTCTACGCTCGACTGCTTATTTTCACATACTTGTTTAATACTTGTTATGTGACTCCCGAGTCCAACTTCCATTTTTTTCCCATACATCATTCACGAACACCATGTGTTCTTCATTTCGAGTTTGCATCGGTCCTCCGGGGCTGCAACTCATTTGTAACACTACACTTCCGTTTTATTTGAGCCAGTACTCCAACGAGTTCAGTCGAATGCATCACTTCGACAAGTTCGAATGGATCCTTCACTCTTTCACACTCTTGTTGGTTAACCAGCAAGCCCCTTGCACTCCCAGCGGGTGTCTATGGGTGTTATTCACACAAATCATTTCAGCACACATCAAATTTCATCAAAAAATTGTTACATCGACTTGTGCTATTTTTCATACACAAGTTATGCGACCACTCGATGGCCCTATGCGCCAGCTTCATCGCTACTCGGACTCGGTCACCGTACCGGTCCTAGCGCACCACAACACCGACCTTGTCGCTCTGTTGACTTCAAACACATCCAGCCAACCCCTCTATGGAATCCTCTTCATCGTATCAATGATATAGACCTCGTCAGGCATGAGACAGATAAGTCACTTTTGTAATCAAACTGCGCACTTCACTCCTTTGCGATTTTGTCTCTTTCGAGCATCACTCAAAAGCTCCTCCTCACCATTACCCGAGTCTGACTCGATGAATTACAATTTATCCATTCAAAACTATATTAATCATGTTTCGACAGGACTGCAGTCGAAACCTATAGTATGCTCGGGGGCTACTCCGCACTCGAGGGCTACATCTCATTCGGAATGACACTCTCTTGAGTGGTTGAGTACTTCATCACCAGTCAGATCCTTCACTTCAAACAAATGCATCTGACCCGCCACTTTGACAAGTTACATAATCACTCAGACGCTCTGCATGCCATCTTTGTTCCTACTCAGGCTCAGTTGTCGCGTCGGTCTTGTTGTGTCCCAAGCACACTACATCAACCACGTCACTGCATTAGCTTCGAAAGCATCTGACTGACTCCTCTGAGGATCATTTTCACCACCGAGCCATCCTAACATCGCCACTCCGCGGGACACGTCTTCACCACTCAACCGCCCAGGCATCTTCACTCAGTTGTGCACGTTTTCCCCACTCGGCCGCCCCGCGCGTCGTCACTCGGTCATGCACGCCTTCGCCACTCGGCCGCCCCGCGCGTCGTCACTCAGTTGTGCATGTCTTCACCATCCGGCCGCCCCATGCGTCGCCGCTCAGTTGTGCACGTCTTCACCATCCGGCCGCTCCGCGCGTTGCCACTCCGTGGAGACATCTTCACCACTCGACCGCCCCGGGCATCGTCACTCAGTTGTGCACGTCTTCCCCACTTGGCTGCCCCGCGCGTCGTCACTCGGTCGTGCACGTATTCGCCACTCGGCCGCCCCGTGCATCTTCACTCAGTTGTACACGTCTTCACC
>NC_041393.1:468869544-468896208 GCF_002162155.2 Triticum dicoccoides
CAGCCGCCCCGCGCGTTGTCACTCAATTGTGCATGTCTTCACCATCCGACCGCCCCATGCGTTTCCACTCAGTTGTGCACATCTTCACCATCCAGCCGCCCCACGCGTCGCCACTCGGTTGTGCACGTCTTCACCACTTGACTGCCCCGTACGTCGTCACTCAGTTTTGCACGTCTTCACCACTCGACCGCCCCGCGCGTCGTCACTCGGTTGTGCACGTCTTCACCACTCGGCTGTCCCGCGTGTCGCCACTCATTTGCGCACGTCTTCATCGTCCGTACACCTCGCTCGTCGTCACTCGGTTGTACACGTCCTCGCCCCCCGGTCGCCCCGCGCGTTGCGACTCGGTTGTGCACGTCTACACGGGAATGACTAAGTTACTCATATGATCAAACCTCATATCGCACTCTGTAGCAAGCTTACCCCCTTCGAGCATCACTTGGGGCTGCGCACAGCCGTGGGCCATGCTACCCTCAGGGGTTACGCCCATTTGATCAACCTGTTGATCATATCAGGAATATTTTTCTTACCATAGATGCTCGGTCCGCCAAAGATCTATAAGGGTAGCACCGTTCACTCGGACGATCGCCCAAATCATTACCTGGAGTCATCTTCAGGACTGCAAAAGGGTGAAAACGACGCTCATCTACAGATACACTTGGCCCTTATTCTAGGCTCCAAGGCGTCAGTTTCACAAACTTGGACTCAGAGATGGCATGTGTTGTTGTTCCCCCGGGATAATGAGTGGCCTCTCTCCGGAGAGTCAGCTCACACACTAGCATCGCCACTCGGGTTTCATGGCACGTCCACATCGGACCACAAGTCTATCTCCTCCAGGAGACATACGAGTGCTACCAAGTTTTTCCTTGCAGTCAACATACCCCGACCAGTCAGGAAGCACGTCCACTCGAACAAATATCCCTTTCATGCAAAAGGGTGAAAACAAAGCTCCTCTACAAATACAATGTACCCTTACAAATACCCCTTTCATGCAAAAGCTAACGGTCAATGTAATAAGTACTACTGGAACGATTACTCCCTGAAGTGTCCAGCTTTTTTCTACAGTCCACAGTTTCAAGGCCGGATTCATTTACCATGCCAAGTGCACGAATATCAGTCTGACTGACTCAGCTCCAGGCTGAGCTTATTTACCATGCCAAACGCTTGAAGATCCATTCGATTGACTCAATTTTAGACAAAGATATTTACCATGCTGACTGCATGGAGGTTTACCAGGAGACTTAAACCCTCTGCAAGACTCCTCTAGTCCAACAGAGGCTCAGGGACTACACCCAGTGGGTGCACTCAGCGTGCTCCCACTGGAAGAGAACTCAAAAAGAAACATTTTGCTCGATGCAAGACCAGCTCCAGATCACTCGACCTCCGAGTCAGAGAAGAACAAGTTCGATCAGTACCAGCTAAGAAGATTTTTTAGTTCTCTTAGACCCCCGCCGACGGCCGCAGTCGACGGCGGTCTCGGGGACTACACCCAGTGGGTGCACCCAGCATGCCCCCACTGGAGTAATCTCCACTCGATATGGCCTGACCAGTCCGAGTGACGAACAACAAACAAACAAGTTCTAAGACTCCCGTCGAACTACCAAAAAATTGCTATAAGGTGAGTACAACGCAACTCCGTGGACCTGTTTTGAGCCTTCTTCTAAGACTCAAAGCGTGAAACTCATAAGTTTGGATCTAGAACTGACTCATATTGACGTTCCCCTGGGATAAGAATGGCATCTCTCCGAGAGAACAGTCCGTGCGTCAATCTTGTTGCCCGGATTTAATGACACACCTATACTCTAATCACGAGTTAACCTCTTCTGAGAGATGAACGAATGTCACCAAGTCGCTCCTCGCGGGCTCTTATCCTAGATCAGTCGGGAAGCGCAGTGCCAGAATCCATTGAGCTTTTGTTCAAACCTTGGTTGTCTGAAAGCACGATGATGGGTACCGAGTATTTCCGTAATCACTCGGGCCAAATTGTGTCTTTCACAAACTCGTTCTGCAAAATCACAACCAATTCGGGGGCTAATGCTGGGGACATGCATAATAGGTAGGCCCATGAAGGGTCAAAGATCATAAAGCATGGGGTCCACATATCAGATGGGCCCAGAACATCGCTTGGAGAATCGACAAACCATCCACGCGGATGACCACCAAGTCACTCGGACGACAACAACCACTCGGAGCATAGCACCCCACTCGACCAACTCATTCCACTCGAAGCACCTGATCTCACTCGGATATGCGAAGACCAATAGCCAACAAGGCACTCAAAGCATCATCTTAATAGTAGACTGACATTATGACATCAATGCCCCACTTTGTAACATAGGAGGTGAGGGGGTGGAACACTCTATATAAGCCACCCCCACCACTAGACTTGGGGGCAAGCCCTCATTCTTCTCCTCCTCCTAGCTCTCTCTCTCTCTCTCTCTCTCTCTCTCTCTCTCTCGTCACTACTCTCAGGACTCAGCTCAGGCATGAGGATCCGTTCCTCTCGCTCTCATACACATTGTAATCTCCGGATACATAATCAGATAAAACAAAGCCTCACCGGAGCACGAAACGTCGGGTTGTTATCTCCATCGTGAGAGGCCCGAACTCGCTAAAACCATCGTGTCACCCATTTGCATCTCGATAGATCATGCTCCTTTACCCTGTCCCTTATTATTGTCGGAATCGTTCCCATGATAGATACCAAAACCATCACACTATATAATAACAAACAATAATAAAAGTAAGAAAATTATACAAGTAGCAATCTAAATCATACAAGTAAGAATTTTTTTTATTTTAGAAAGAATATAAGAACAAGAGGCTCACAACAGTGGTGAGGACGGGGACAGGACAGGACGGACTGCCAAACCTAGACAAATCTTGAGGAAAATGGAGTTTGAACAAGGAGCTTCGAGAGGAGAAACCTTATAAAGTGTGGCTTGGGCATTTCATAGAACACCTCATGTGCATAGGAGGTGAGCTAGATCACCATAAAGCTCTCCCATGTCTGGCCAAAAAACATAGCAGTGCACTGCTCTGCTCGCGGGCAAGGTATATATAGGCCTCTATTTGGTCCCGGTTCGACACACAAACTGGGACTAAAGGTTGTGGACCAGGAGCGAGGCCAATTGGTCCCGGTTTGTGTTTGGAACCGGGACCAAAGGAATCAGACGAATCGGGACCATTGGCCCCCGAGGCCCGGCCGGCCCCCTGGCCTCACGAACCGGGACTAATGCTCCCATTGGTCCCGGTTCGTATGAGAACCGGGATTAATGCCCTCTTCAGGCCTGGACCAAAGCCATGTTTTCTACTAGTGAGAGTTGATGTAGAAGCCCTCGTGATTGAATCCCCCTCCGGCAGATTGCCGGAAACGGCCCCAAGATGGGATCTCACAGGTACAAAAGGTTACGGCAGCGGAAAACTATTTTGGTGGACGCTTCTGCTCGTTTGGGAATATTTGGGAATTTATAGGCCAAAGATTAGGGTTAGAGGACCTCCGAGGGACCCACAAGCCAAGGAGCACCCTCCTAAGGCGCGCCCCTGAGGCTTGTCGTCGCCTCGGGACTCCTCTAACTTCATCCCTAAGTCCTACGGGTGTTTTCTGGTCCAAGAAAAAACATCGCGAAAGTTTTATTCCATTTGGACTCCGTTTGATATTCCTTTTCTATAAAACTCAAAAACAAGGAAAAAACAAAAATTGGCACTGGGCTCTAGGTTAATAAGTTAGTCCCAAATAATATAAAATAGAATATTAATGCATATTAAACATCCAAACAGATAATATAATAGCATGGAAAAAACAAAATCATAGATACGTTGGAGACGTATCAAGCATCCCCAAGCTTAATTCCTACTCGTCCTCGTGTAGGTAAATGATAAAAACAGAATTTTTGATGTGGAATGCTACCTAACATATTTATCATCCATGTAATCTTCTTTACTGTGGCATGAATATTCAGATCCATAAGATTCAAAACAAAAGTTTAATATTGACTTAAAACAATAATACTTCAAGCATACTAATAAAGCAATCATGTCTTCTCAAAATAACATGGCCAAAGAAGGTTATCTCTACAAAATCATATAGTCTGGCTATGCTCCATCTTCATCACACAAAGTATTAAATCATGCACAACACCGATGACAAGACAAGCATTTTTTTCATACTTTTGATGTTCTCAAACTTTTTCAACTTTCACGCAATACATGAGCATGGGCCATGGATATAGCACTAGATGGAATAGAATATGGTGGTTGTGGAGAAGACAAAAAGAAGGAGAAAGTCTCACGTCAACTAGGCGTATTAACGGGCTATGGAGATGCCCATCAATACATATCAATGTGAGTGAGTAGGGATTGCAATGCAATGGATGCACTAGAGATATAAGTGTATGAAAGCTCAAAAAGAAACTAAGTGGGTGTGCATCCAACTTGCTTGCTCATGAAGATCTAGGGAAATTTGAGGAAGCCCGTCATTCGAATATACAAGCCAAGTTCTATAATGAAAAATTCCCACTAGTATATGAAAGTGATAAAATAGGAGACTCTATATCATGAAGATCATGGTGCTACTGTGAAGCACAAGTGTGGTAAAAGGATAGTAACATTGTCCCTTCAATCTTTTGTCTCATTTTTTGGGGGCTCTTTGGCCTCTCTTTTTCTTTTTTTATTTGGCCTTCTTTGGCCTCTTTTATTTTCCGTAAAGTCTAAAGACTCATCCCAACTTGGAGGGAATCATAGCTTCCATCATCCTTTCCTCACATGGGACAATGCTCTAATAATGATGATCATCACACTTTTATTTGCTTACAACTCAAGAATTACAACTCGAATGCCTCATGCATATGAGAACAATATGACAAAGATGGTGCGTGTCATAATAAACAGAATGGTGAAAGTTGCATGGAGATATATCTCGGAATGGCTATGGAAATGCCATAATAGGTACGTATGGTGGCTGTTTTGAGGAAGGGTATATGGTGGGTGTAATGCACCGGTGAAAGTTGTGCGGTACTAGAGAGGCTAGCAATTGTGGAAGGGTGAGAGTGCGTATAATCCATGCAGTCAACATTAGTCATAAAGAACTCACATACTTATTGCAAAAGTCTATTAGCTATCGAAACAAAGTACTACACGCATGCTCTTAGGGGGATAAATTGGTAGGAAATACCATCGCTCGTCCCCGACCGCCACTCATAAGGAAGACAATCAATAGATAAATCATGCTCCGACTTCATCACATAATGGTTCACCATACGTGCATGCTACGGGAATCACAAACTTTAACACAAGTATTTCTACCAATACACAATTACTCACTAACATGACTCTAATATCACCATATTTATATCTCAAAACAATATGCAAGGAATCAAACTTCTCATAGTATTCAACGCTCTTTATATGAAAGTTTTTATTATATACCTCTTGGATGCCTATCATATTAGGACTAAATTTATAACATAAGCAAATTACCATGCTGTTTAGATACTCTCAAAATAATATAAGTGACGCATGAGAGTTCAACAATCCTACAAAATAAAGCCACCACCGTGCTCTAAAAAAATATAAGTGAAGCACTATAACAAATTGCCTAGCTCAAAAGATATAAGTCAAGCACATAGAGTATTTCAATAAATCACGATTCATGCTTGTCCCTCTCAAAAGGTGTGTATAGTAAGGATGATTGTGGCAAACTAAAAAGAAAAGACTCATATCATACAAGATGCTCCAAGCAAAACAGATATCATGTGGTGAATAAAAATATAGCCTCAAGTAAATTTACAGATGGATTGAAGACGAAAGAGCGGATGCCATCCGGGGCATCCCCAAGCTTAGATGCTTGGTTGTCCTTGAATATTACCTTGGGGTGCCTTGGGCATCCCCAATCTTAGGCTCTTGCCACTCCTTATTCCATAGTTCATCAAATCTCTAGCCAAAACTTGAAAACTTCACAACACAAAACTCGACAGAAAACTCATGAGACCCGTTAGTATAAGAAAATAAATCACCACTTTTTGGTATTGTTGTGAACTCATTATTTATTTATATTGGTGTAATATCTACTGTATTCCAACTTTTCCATGGTCCATACCCCCGATACTACCCATAGATTCATCAAAATAAGAAAACAACACATAGAAAACAGAATCTGTCAAAAACAGAACAGTGAGTAGCAATCTGTAAACTTTGTATACTTCTATAACTCCAATTTTTTTGAAAATTAGGAAAACTGGGCAATTTGTATATCAATCTTGTGTAAAAACTTCATATCAAAATTACATTTCTGTAATTTTCTGAAATTGTTTTACTGAGCGCAAAAGTTTCTGTTTTTCAGCAAGATCAAATCAACTATCACCGTAAGCCATCCCAAAGGTCTTACTTGACTCAAACACTAAATAAAACACCAAAACACAATTACTACAGAGGTAATAGTGTGTAAACTCATAAAAAAGGAAAATTATTGGTTTATCTCCCAACAAGCGCTTTTCTTTAAAGCCTTTTAGCTAGGCATTGAGATTCGATGATGCTCACATGAAAGATAATAATTGAAACACAAAGAGACCATCATAAAACATGTGACAAACAAATCTAAATCTAACATGCTTCCTATACATAGACATTCGATAGGAAAACAAATTAGCAAGACAAGCAAGATCTAGCATATGCAAGGAAGAAGAAACAAACAGTAGCAATCTACACATAATGAGAGGTAATTTAGTAACATGAAAAATTCTACCATAATATTTTCCTTTCTCATAATAATTGCATGTGGAATCATAATAAAATTTAAAATATAGTTATCACATAAAATATTCTCTTCATGATCCACATGCATGGAAAGTTGACACTTTTCCAAAATAGTGGGATTATCATCAACTAAAGTCGTGACCTCTCCAAGCCCACTTTTATCAAAAATTCCATAGGATTGATCATTCTCCAAAGTAGTGGGAACATTATTACCTAGAGTTGACACTCTTCCAAGCCCACTTTTAATATTATTGCAAACATATTCATCGTGAGGCTTCAACAAATTTCCAAGATCATAAGAAGAATCATCCCAATCATGATCATTGCAATAGGTAGTGGACATATCAAAATTAGCACCCCCAAGCTTGGGGTTTTGCATATTATTAACACAATTGGCATTAATAGGATTTATAATAACATCATTGTAATCATGCTTTTTATTCAAAGAGCTATCGTGAATCACTTCATAAATATCTTCTTTTAACACTTCATCACAATTTTCAGATTCACGAATTTCAAGCAAAACTTCATAAAGATAATCTAGTGCACACAGCTCACTAGCAATTTAAAAAGATTAGCAAGTGGATGAGTATCCATAAACTTTTTGATTATGTATTGGAATAAATACACAATTATACCAAGTAGACAATCAAACAAATCAAGTAAGACATAGAGGCAAACGGAAAGAAGGCAAATATTTTTGTGTTTTTCTGAAATCGTTTTAGAAGTGGGGGAGAGGAAACCGAGAGGCAAGTGGCAAATAATGTAATGCAAGAGATGAGAGTTTATGGTGGGTACTTGGTAGTCTTGACGTAGAACCTCCCCGACAACGACGCCAGAAATTCTTCCTGCTACTTCTTGAGCTTGCGTTGGTTTTTCCCTTGAAGAGGAAAGGGTGATTCAACAAATTAAAGATAAGTATTTTCCTCAGTTTGAGAACCAAGGTATCAATCTAGTAGGAGGTATGAACAAGTCTTCAATCTATGCACCTGCACAAACAATCAAACACTTGCACCCAACGCGATAAAGGGGTTGTCAATCCCTTCATGGTCACTTGCAACGATGAGATCTGATAGAGATAGATATAAAATATTACTAAGACGTAAAACAAAGTAAAAATAAATAAATTGTAGCAAGGTATTTTTGGGTTTTTTGGTTTATAGATCTGAAAATATATGATGGAAAATAGACTCGGGGGCCATAGGTTTCACTAGAGGCTTCTCTCTTGAAAGAAAACACACGGTGGGTGAACAAATTACTGTCGAGCAATTGATAAAAAAGTGCAAAGTTATGAAAATATCCAAGGCAATGATTATGAATATAGGCATCACGTCTGTGTCAAGTAGACCGACTCCTGCATGCATCTACTACTATTACTCCACACATCGACCGCTATCCAGCATGCATCTAGAGTATTAAGTTCATAAGAATGGAGTAACGCCTTAAGTAAGATGACATGATGTAGAGGGATAAACTCAAGCAATATGATGAAACCCCCATCTTTTTACCCTTGATGGCAACAATACATTACGTGCCTCTCTACCCCTATTATGTCACTCGGTGAGGACACCGCAAGATTGAACCCAAAATTAAGCACCTCTCCCGTTGCAAGAAGAACCAATCTAGTTGGCCAAACCAAACCGATAATTCGAAGAGAAATACAAAGGTATCAAATCATGCATATAAGAATTCAGAAAAGACTCAAATAATATTCATAGATAATCTGATCATAAATCCACAGTTCATCGGATCTCAACAAACACAACGCAAAAGAATATTACATCGGATAGATCTCCAAGAACATCGAGGAGAACATTGTATCGAAGATCAAAGAGAGAAAAGAAGCCATCTAGCTACTAGCTATGGACCCGTAGGTCTGTGGTAAACTACTCACGCTTCATCAGAAGGGTAATAGAGTTGATGTAGAAGCCCTTCGTGATCGAATCCCCCTCTGGCAGATTGCCGGAAAAGGCCCCAAGATGGGATCTCACGGGTACAGAAGGTTACGACGGCGGAAAAGTATTTTGGTGGACGCTTCTGTTCGTTTGGGAATATTTGGAAATTTATAGGCCAAAGATTAGGGTTAGAGGACCTCCGAGGGACCCACAAGCCAGGGGGCGCCCCCCTAGGGCACGCCCCTAAGGCTTGTCGTCGCCTCGGGACTCCTTGGACTTCATCTCCAAGTCCTACGGGTGTCTTCTGGTCCAAGAAAAATCATCGCGAAAGTTTTATTCCGTTGGGACCCCGTTTGATATTCCTTTTTTTGTAAAACTCAAAAAACAAGGAAAAACAGAAATTGTCACTGGGCTCTAGGTTAATAAGTTAGTCCCAAAAATAATATAAAATAGCATATTAATGCATATAAAACATCCAAAATAGATAATATAATAGCATAGAACTATAAAAATTTATAGATACGTCAGAGACGTATCACACCATAGTTTCAGTCATCGTTCGATCTGGGAGACCCAGATCCAGGATTCCGCCCGAAGCAGATGCCCCCTGGAGGAAGAGGGGTGCGCCAACTGAAACTGCCATGAACCTAAGTTGTGCCCACCACCACTTAGCTCTCATGACGACGCCTTCAAGAAGGACACGCCGCCATAAGCGGCGTCACCGTCCTAGGGTTTTCACCCGAGAGATCGTGGAGTGGGAAAAGGTGGGGCGGACCCGAACCATGTCTCCAGGAAGAGAAACGGCACCCTCAGGCGTCGTCGTTGTCGCGGCCGGCAGGAGCCGGCCAGGGAATTATCCCAATCCGAATCCCCACCTCCCGATCTGCCCCATCCAGTGACCGACAAGCAGCGGGGCCATGTCCATTAAGATGGAGTGCACAAAGCAAGGATTGGAGGAGGGAGTAGCTCGACGCCGTTGGCCGCCGAGGCAACAAGCCGCGACACCAACCCGTCGTTGGATCGCCGGCCACCCGACCCGATCCCCGACAGCCCACCCGCCCCGCTGCGCCACCGGACAGGGAGGCCATCTTAGGGGCCGCTGCCCCGGGTCCAAGGCCCTCTGCCCTAGATCGGTAGGAGAAGCGCCAACACTGCCACCACAGCCGTCGATGGGACGTCGGTCGGCCACCACAATGTTGTAGTCCTAATTTGGGCCGCCATGAACCAGATTGGCGCTGCCGCGGTCCAGATCAGGGTCACACCCTCGAGCCAGGCGCCCCGCGTTGCCCTATGACCCGCGAGAGGGAAGAGAGCCTCCGTCGCCGCCGTCGCACGGACGGGCTATGCCCAGCGCCGACCACCAATGGCAACGGAGGGGAGGAAGGGGAAGGAGGGGTGACCCGACAACTAGGGTTGGAGCCTCTCGGTTGCCCGCACGGGGGGCGACGGAGGGGAGGGGAGAAGGTGGCTTGGAATCCCTTTTGACATTATTATGATTGTTTTGGTCGTCTGAAGCATATGCTCTCAGGTACCGTTTTGAATTGAATTACATAACTAAACATTAATTTCCCGCACATAGAATCAAAGCAAAATAAACATTATAGACCAACATATTGGACACTACTCATATAATTCAAGTTTAATTACAATGGTGCGCAATACTGCAACGTGCAACTTACAGATCCTTACCCGCACCTGAGCAGCTGCTGCTGATGTCCCTTTGCTTCATAAACTAATGGTCACTCCATTTGCTTCATGGATAGTTGCTGCTAATGATTACAATTGTTACTCTATTTGCTTCATAAACTCGGTGAACGCGGTACAGGAGGAGCCACCTTCCTTCCGTACTGCTTGAGCGCTCTTCTTTACCGCCATGATCCGTTCCTCGAGTGCTTGCCGTCTCTCCAGCTCCATGTCCATGATCTGCCTAACCGCCGCGTCAACATCGTCGGCCCTGACAAGCCCCCCGCGTTTATACCCTCTCACCTCCACGCCAACCTTCATATCTTGGACAATGTTTACCTTGTTCATCCACTGCTCGGCTACCAACGGCCAGCACACCATTGGCACACCGGCGACCACCGCCTCCAGCGTCGAGTTCCATCCACAGTGGGTTACGAACGCACCAGTGGATGAGTGATGCAGCACCTCCACCTGAGGCACCCAGGACGCAGTCACCACGAAGCCCCTGTCCGCGGTCCGGGCCAAGAACCCCTCCGGGAGAAGAGACAGCGCCGCGTCCGGTCCGCCGCCGGCTGCGGCGAAGGCAGGAGGCGCGCGCAGAACCCACAAGAACCTGTCCCCGCACTTCTCGAGCCCCTTGGCCATCTCACTGATCTGCTCGAGCGACACCGTGCATCGGCTGCCGAAGCAGAGGAACACGACGCTGCACTCGGGCTGCGCGTCCAGCCACGGGAGGCACGGGTGCCTTTCCTCCTCCTGTTCCCCCTCCGCGATCAACGGCCCGACGCAGTAAACTGGCGGCGTGGCGCGGCCGGGGAGGCAGCGCCCGTCTCTAAGCGCCGCCACCGCTGAGCCCTCCAGCGCGTCGAAGGTATTCACCAGAATGCCGCGCGCAGCCGCCATCCGGCCGAATACGTCCAGCACAGTCGTGTACAGGTTTGTCCCGCTGTCGAGCACCGCGTCGACCAAGTGAGACGCCGGCATCGGGGACATGCCGGGGAACGACACGGGCGTGTCGCCGAGATCTTTCAAGTTTCCGGCGCGCCCGGAGCAAAACATAGGCAATTGGAGGAAGACGGAGAGGCTGGCGGCGCCTGTGGAGAAGAACAGGTACCCCAGGATGCCCAGCTCCGCGGCTACGTCGAGGTCACAGACGGCGAGCATGTCGGCGACGAGCGCGTGGACGTCGGGGAGACTACGGAGGAAGTCCCGCAGGACAGGTGCCTGGGAGCGGGAGGCGGCCTGCATGCGTATGAACGGGTGGGCGGCAGCGGAGGCGGCGTCGAGGGCGGGAGGGGGAGGGAGGGAGTGGACGGAGAGGGCGGGGAGCCGGGAGGCGTACCGGCCGATGGTGGAGCGGAAGGCCGGGGCGGTGAGGGATGGGTCCGGGACGGCGACGGTCACCGCGAGGCCGCGACGGAGGCACATCGCGGCGAACTCCAGCATGGAGATGAGGTGGCTTAGGCTCTGGCCGGCGACGACGACCACCCTTCTCGGCGTTGACATTGGAGTGGTGTTATTCAGCTTTGCTTGGTGGCCTGGTCAGTGATGTGCACACTGGAGGGGAGAAACGAGTGGGCCATGTGACTTATATCGTTTTTTTATACGTGTCTCATTTATATTTCCACCTTTCTAAAATAAGTGTCACCAATCAAGAAAGAAAAGAACAATCATGACCGAACAATTTCTTGAACTTGACACCATTGTCAGTCATCTGCCTTCGTCGTCACTACAGCAGCCATCAAAGAAAAGAAAAAAAATGACGAATCACCTCCTCAGCTGACCTCGACGCGGCTCCATCTATGATGTGCAGTTTTGCGGACCTTCAAAGTGGCTCACCAAAGATGGAGCCATTGCCATTGAATATATCTGATCGGGGCAACATCTCACACACGCCGTCCAACTCCAGATCTGACGCTCCTGCAAGACTAAGACGTCGGAGGAGGAAACCATACCTACCAGCCATGAACCACAACCCCAGCACATGATCCACCATCTTCTAGATGCCACCAATGCAAACCACAATCTACATCCGCTCTTGGACTACCTCCCAAGCTTCACATCGGCGCTGGAGCAAATGTCGTCGCATCGGCGGAGCCCGAGGACACACAAGTCCACCACGAGGATGCTGTCGTCGCCACGCTATCCTAGCTTGAACAGACTGGTTTACAAATTCATCCACAACCATAGAACCTAAGGATCTGAAGCTTCTTTATTCATCGCCGCCATCCCGCCTCCCAAGCAAGACCATGACGACCCAAAAAAATCTAAGCTACTAGGGCATAAACTAAGTAGATCGAGCGACCCATTCACCACCGACGACCGTGTTCGTCAGCGGAGCGGAGTCGTCGTCGGAGGAAGGCGGCGGAAGAACTCTCCTGGCAGCGTGGCTAGGTCTCTAGTCGCCTGTGCCCGAGAAAAAATATGACTCGCCTCGCGTCCAGTGCGTCTCACAACGGCGCCGCTAGGTTTCTAGTCGCCTGTATCCGAGAGAAAAATGACTCGCCTCGCGTCATGTGCGTCTCACAGCGACGTACGTCTCGTGTCTTTTTTAGCCGCTCTCTCTATTGCAGTTCAACACTAGAGCATGACCCGGGATTGATCCCCTGAACCTCGGCCGCTGCCTAGTAACGTGGTCATTGTCGATCAAAGCCGCAACCCTAAGCCCCTCATCGTCTGACAAGGAATCGTCCGATGAACAATTCAAATTGTTGAAAAAAATACTCATCCCCACTATCCATTCTACCTTGCGGGCAAAGCGTCGAATAGCTTGCGCTTCGCGGAGATGCGGCCAGTGAAGAGGCCCCGGAGCGCGAGGCAGCAGGCAGCAGGCATGGCGAAGCGGAGAAGAGGACGGCATGCGGCCGTGGAGCGTGAGGCCGATGGTACTGCAGGAATGGGCGGTTCCCGCGGCCGTGGTTTTCTCGTGGACCGATGACGACGAGAAGAGGCCACTAATAACCCACAAGTATAGGGGATCGTTTGTAGCCTTCTTCGATAAATAAGAGTGCCGAACCCAACAAGGAGCTAAAGGTAGAACGAATATTCCCTCAAGTTCTATCAACCACCGATACAACTCTACGCACACTTGATGATTGCTTTACCTAAAACAAGTATGAAACTACTTTGCAAGAATAAAACTACGAGTACTTTTCGAGAATAAAACTATGAATAAATTGCAAGGTAATAAAAGTGGTTAGCTTTTGTCAACAAGAAAGGCATTTGTCCCCAGGCAATTGATAACAAGTACCGGTAATCATTCTTGTAATTTTATATGAGGGAGAGGCATGAGCTATACTTTCTCTACTTGCATCATATGCACTTATGATTGGAACTCTAGCAAGCATCCACAACTACTAAAGATCATTAAGGTCATGAAACTCAATCATATCATTAAGTATCAAGTCCTCTTTATCCCATACACAACAACCCACCTACTCGAGTTTAAGCTTCTATCACTCTCGCAACCCACCATAAGCGAATCATGAACTTATTGCAACACCCTACAACGGGGACCCCTTAGGTTTGCGCGAGACGGATGGCACCATAAGACAACACCATAAATAAAATATACAATCATACCAACCAAGATCATGATTAACCCATAGGACAAAACAAACCTACTCAAACATCATAGGATAGCCAAATATCATTGGGATATAATATATGGAGTTGAGCACCATGTTTAAGTAGAGATTACAGCAGGGAGAAGGGGTGTTACACCGCTGCATAGAGGGGGAGAGAGTTGGTGTTGACGGTAGCAAGATTGTTGATGTAGATCAATGTCATGATCCTTGCCCCGGCGGCACTCCGGCGCCACCGGGAGAGAGAGGGGGAGAGAGCCCCCTCCTTATTATTCTTCCTTGGCCTCCCCCTAGATGGGAGGAGAGTTCCCCCTCTGGTACATGGCCTACATGGCGGCGGAGGGGCGGGAGCACCTCCGAAATTAGATCTCCCTCTCTTTCTCTTCTGTTTCGCGATCCCCAGGTTTGGCCCTTCACGGTTTCTTAAATTTCGGAGATCCATAACTCCTATTGCGCTAAAAAAATACATGATTTTTTTCATAAATTATCTTTCTTGCGCCAAAAGAAGGGCCCCAACCGACTTACGAGGAGGGCATAAGACACCTGGGCGCGCCAGGGGGTGCCCGGCGTGCCCTGGTGGGTTGTGGTCACTGTGTGCCCCCATTTGTGTTGATTCCAAGTCCCAAAATTCACATACATTCCAAAATAATTCTCTGTAAATTTTTATCGCGTTTAGACTTCGTTTGATATAAATTTTCTACAAAACAAAAAATATGCAACAAACAGGAACAGGCACTAGGCATTGGATCAATATGTTAGTCCAAATAAATCATATAAAATGTTGCCAAAAGTGTATAAAATTTGTATAATATTGGCATGAAACAATTAAAAATTATAGATACGACGGAGACATATCAGCATCCCCAAGCTTAATTCATGCTCATTCTCGAGTAGGTAAATGGTAAAAAAGATAATTTTTTATGTGGAATGCTACCTAGCATAAACATGATGATATATCTAATCATGGCATGAATATTAAAACATAAGTGATTCAAAGTAATAGTCTATAATTTGACATAAAGACATTAATGCTCAGGCATCTCAACAAACAATCATGTCTTTCAAAATATCAATGCTAAAGAAAGCTATGCTTACAAAATCATATAGTCTTGGCATGCTCTATCTTCTTTATACAAATATTTATCATGCACAACCCCGATGACAAGCCGAGCAATTGGTTCATACTTTTTAACGCGCTTCAGCTTTTTCAACCATCACGCAATACATGAGCGCAAGCCATGGATATACTATAGGTGGAATAGAGTATGATGATAGGGGTAAATATAGATAAGACAAAAAATAAGAAAGTCTCACATCAACGCGGCTAACCAACGGGCTATGGAGATGCCCATCAATTGATATCAACATGAGGAGTAGGGATTGCCATGCAACAGATGCACTAAGAGCTATAAGTGTATGAAATCTCAATATGAAAACTAAGTGGGTGTGCATCTAATCCTATAATAAAAAATTCCCACTAGTATATTAAAGTGACAACATATGCGACTCTCCATATGAAAAACATGGTGCTACTTTGAAGCACAAGTGTGGAACTAGCATGCCCCTTCTCTCTTTTTCTTTTCTATTTTTTCTTTTTTTTCTTTTTCTTTTTCTTTTTTTTCTCTCATTGTCCGGAGTCTCATCCCGACTTGTGGGGGAATCATAGTCTCCATCATCCTTTCCTCACTGGGAAATCCTCTAACAATCAAAATTGATGATCATCGCACTTCTATTTACTTACAACTCAATATTACAACTCGATACCTATAACAAAAATATGACTCTATATGAATGCCTCTGGCAGTGTACCAGTAGGTGCAATGATCTAGCGTAACATGTATAAAAAATGATGCATGGTGGATGAGCCACAACTACTATGTCAGCTATATGATCATGCAAAGCAATATGACAATGAATGCTAAAGCCATTGAAATGGAAGCGGTGGAACTTGCATGTCAATATATCTCGGAATGGCTATGGAAAGGCCATAATATGTAGGTATGGTGGCTGTTTTGAGGAAGATATAATAAGGCTTATGTGTGATAGAGTGTATTATGTCACGGGGTTTGGATGCACCAACGAAATTTGCACTACTCTCGAGGTGAGAAAGGGTAATGCACGGTACCATAGAGGCTACCAAATTGCGGAAAGGTAAGAGTGTGTATAATCCATGGACTCACATTAGTCATAAAGAACTCATATACTTATTGCAAAAGTTTATTAGTCATCAAAGCAAAGTACTACTACGCATGCCCCTAGGGGGATAGATTGGTAGGAAAAGACCATCGCTCGTCCCGGACCGCCACTCATAAGAAGACAACCAATAATAAATCATGCTCCAACATCATAGCATAACGAGAGACTATACGTGCATGCTTCGGGAATGACAAACCTTAACACCAATATTCTTACTAACCACAACCATTTACTAGTACCTCCCACACATTCCATCTCTATATCGCAAAACTATTGCAAGGAATCAAACATATCATATTCAGTGATCCACAAGTATTATGTAGGATTTTATGACTAACCATGCAATTGACCAATTCATGTTTACTCTCTAAATAGATGTAAGTGAAGCATGCGAATTTAATTCTTTCTACAAAAGACTGTGCTCTAACAAATATAAGTGAAGCAAAACAACATTCTACAAACAATAGTTTTCTATGTGAAGAGAAACAAGCAATCCATACTTCAAATGATATAAGTGAAGCACATGAAGCATTCTATAAATCCATACTCAAAAGATATAAGTGAAGTGCAATGATCATTCTATAAATCAACCATGGACTATCTCATACCAGCATGGTGCATAAAAGAAAAAAAATTGAAAACTAAGCACAAAAGACGCTCCAAGATTTTCACATGTCACCTAAACGAAACGAAAACGAAAACATACCGATACTTGTTGAAGAAAGATGGGATGCCTTTCGGGGCATCCCCAAGCTTATACACTTGAGTCTCCTTGAATATTTACTTGGGGTGCCTTGCGCATCCCCAAGCTTGAGCTCTTGCCTCTCCTCCCTCTCCTTATATCGAGACCTCCTTGATCTTTGATCACTTCATCCACACAAAACTCAACAGAAAGCTCGGTAAGATCCGTTAGTATAATAAAGCAAATCACTACTCTAAGTACTGTTGCAAACCAATTCATATTTTGTTTTTGCATTCTAGCTACTGTAATATAACTTTTCCATGGCTTATACCACCGATAGAATCGATAGTTTCATCAAAATAAGGAAAACAATGCATCAAAAACAGAATCTGTCTTAAACAGGACAGTCTGTAGCAATATGAACATCTACCATACTTCTTGTACTCCAACAATTCTGAACAATTAGGACAAAATAAAAAATTTGTATATAAATATTGTGCAAAAAGTCATAAGCTTTAGATATTCCAATAAAAAATGAAAATTCACACGCTACAGCCAAAGTTTCTGTTCCTGCACCGCACATACTAACAAGCAATCTGCTCATCCTAAAGGAAAATCTTGGCACAATAATTTTACAATACAAAGGATTTGTACAAGGGGATAATTAATTTTGTTGAAAAGTTTCTATAATTGAGATTCACAAAGTTTCCATGGGCATGAACAAAGTTCAAGGACGTCCCCCACTTTAACGGTGTTTGTCTTTCTCACTTTCACTTTTCTTTTTGTGAAGTTTTAAGTTCCCCTCTATATATTTTTGTTTTTAAACTTTATAGAAGCACTCAACAGAACAAAATGAATCTCTAAAACTTCTGGGTTGTCTCCCTGGCAGTGCTTTCTTTAAAGCCATTAAGCTAGGCATAAAGTGCTCAAGTAATGGATCCACCCGGATCCCAAGGTATATCAAAGGCAATTTTAATTAGCGGTGATTTGGCATTTAGTAGTGAGCACAAAGCAACATAGATCAAGCAACGATGAAGTCTAACTCCCTTCCTATGCATCAGCATGTCATACAATAACAATTCATGCACATCAAGTAAAGGCCAATACATAGCATAAGCAGTTTCTTCCAATTTTATCGTGTTGGAAACAGAAAGAGGTGGAGATGTAGTTCTTATCTCATAATAATTGCAAGTAGGAGCAGCAAGCACATGCATATTACATTCATCAAAATTATCATGTGCAACGGTAAAAGGCAACCCATCAATTTAATCCTTAATAAATGCAAATTTCTCTGATATAGTGTAGTTGGGAGAATTCAAAAAGGTAATAGGACTATCATGTGTGGGTGCAATAGCAACAATTTCATTCTTAATATAAGGAACCATAGCAAGTTCATCTCCATAAGCATAATTCATATTGGCATCATGGCCACAAGCATAGCAAGCATCAAGTTCATCAAAAAGGGATATTTCAAAAGAATCAAGGGATCATAGCAATTATACTTCGGTAAGAATGAAGGGAAATTAAACAATGTATGAGTTGAAGAGGTACCCTCATCAGAAGGTGGCACGGGTAGCTAATCCGCTCTTCCTCCTTTTGTTCTTCGCTCTCCTCATCATATTTTTCATCCAATGAGCTCGCAGTTTCATCAATTTCTTCTTCCATAGACTCCTGCAAAATATTATTCTCTTCTTGGACAGTGGAGGAATCCTCAATATATGGTTTAGCATAGGCATTAGAAGCATAATTATGATAGCAATATTTAAGTATGGCAAAAAAATTAGATTTCTAAAGAGTAGCATCATACTTTTTAATGAAAGAAGCAATTTCATAAGCACCCTTAAAAGCAACAAATTCTTCAATTTGTTGAACATCATAGTAATTATAAACACCCTTAGCATACAAAGTTACGATTCCATTATCACTAAACTCACATTGGTAGGGAATGTGTTTCTTAGGGTCTTCAGAACAACAAGTAAAAAATCATATAATTCACATAAATTCCAAGCATAGCATTGCATAGTATTAATTTGATGCTATAAAAGTTTCCCTTTTTGAGATAAATGGTGTTGCACAAAACAAGCATGCTCATCTAATGATTTTCCCTCAACTAAGCTAGTTGGGTTTTCAACACGAGCACACACGGATCGAAGATGATCTAAGTAAAAAGCTTCAGCGGTATGATAGATTTCCAATGGTTCTTCAACCATTGGTTTAGTAGGTACGACTAATGTTTTTGGTATTTTGCGTTTCATACCCATAACTAAAGATAGAAAACAAGAGCGCAAAATAAAAATTACTTAGTGTTAAAGCAAACAAGCACACACGACAATATTCACCCCACGCTGTTGCTCCCCGGCAACGGGGCTAGAAAAAGGTCTTGATAACCCACAAGTATAGGGGATCGTTTGTAGCCTTCTTTGATAAATAAGAGTGTCGAACCCAACGAGGAGCTAAAGGTAGAACAAATATTCCCTCAAATTCTATCAACCACCAATACAACTCTAAGCACACTTGACGTTTGCTTTACCTAAAACAAGCATGAAACTATTTTGCAAGAATAAAACTATGAGTACTTTGTGAGAATAAAACTATGAATAAATTGCAAGGTAGTAAAAGTGGATTGCTTTTGTCAACAGGAAAGTCATGTGTCCCTAGGCAATCGATAACAAGTACCGGTAATCATTCTTGTAATTAGATATGAGGGAGAGGCATGAGATAACATACTTTCTCTACTTGGATCATATGCACTTATGGTTGGAACTCTAGCAAGCATCTGCAACTACTAAAGATAATTAAGGTTATGAAACCCAACCATAGTATTAAGTATCAAGTCCTCTTTATCCCATGCACAACAACCCACCTACTCGGGTTTAAGCTTCTGTCACTCTCGCAAACCACCATAAGCGAATCATGAGCGTATTGTAACACCCTACAGCGGGGACCCCTCACGTTTGCACGAGACAGAGGGCACCATATGACAACACCAAAAATAAAATATACAATCATACCAACCAAGATCATGATTAACCCATAGGACAAAATGAATCTACTCAAACATCATAGTGTAGCCAAATATCATTGGTAAATAATATATGGAGTTGAGCACCATGTTTAAGTAGAGATTACAGCAGGGAGAAGGGGTGTTACACCGCTGCATAGAGGGGAAGAGAGTTGATGTTGACGGTAGCAAGATTGTCGATGTAGACCGCCGTCACGATCCTTGACCCAGCGGCACTCCGGCGTCACCGGGAGAGAGGGAGAGAGAGCCCCCTCCTTCTTATTCTTCCTTGGCCTCCCCCTAGATGGGAGGAGAGTTCCCCCTCTGGTTCATGGCCTCCATGGTGGCGGAGGGGGGGAGCCCCTCCAAGATTGTATCTCCCTCTCTGTTCTCTTCTGTTTCACGTTCCCTAGATTTGGCCCTTCACGGTTTCTTAAATTCCCGGAGATCCGTAACTCCAATTGCGCTGAAATTTTTACACGATTTTTTGTATAAATAATATTTCTTGCACCAGAAGAAGGGCCCTAACCGACTTACGAGGAGGGCATAAGACACCTGGGCGTGCTAGGGGGTGCCCGGCGTGCCTAGCTGGGTTGTGGTCTGATACGTCCATTTTGCATCATGTTTACCTACTTTTATTTATGTTGTTTTATTGCATAATAATGCTTTTTGGAGTCATTATAATGCCTTTTCTCTCATAATATGTAAGGTAAACATAAAGGGGGCGAATTCCGGTAGCTGGAAATCTGGACCTGAAAAAGCTACGTCAGGCCACCTATTCTGCACAACTCCAAATGAGCTGAAACTTCACGAGAATTTTTAATGCAATAAATGAGGACTTTTGGAGCCAATAAGTACCATAGGGGGCCCACCAGGTGGGCACAGCCCACCTAGGCGCTCCAGGGAGCCCAAGCGCGCCCTGGTAGGTTATGATCACCTCGGCCCACCTCTGGTGCCCCTCTTCTGGTACATAAGTCACTCTGACCTAGAAAATAAATAAGAAGACGACTTTCGGGATGAAGCGCCGCCGTCTCGAGGTGGAACCTAGGCTGGAGCACTTTTTCCCTCCATGGAGCGATTCCGTCGAGGGAACTTACCTCCGGGAGGGGGAAATCATCATCACCAACAACTCTCCAATCTTGGGGAGGGTATCTCCATCAACATCTTCAACATCACCATCTCCTCTCAAACCCTAGTTCATCACTTGTGTTCAATCTTTGTACTGGAACTATAGATTGGTGCTTGTGGGTGACTAGTAGTGTTGATTACATCTTGTAGTTGATTACTATATGGTTTATTTGGTGGAAGATTATATGTTCAGATCCATTATGCTATTTAATACCCCTCTGATCTTAAGCATGATTATCATTTGTGAGTAGTTACTTTTGTTCTTGAGGTCACGGGAGAAATCATGTTGCAAGTAATCATGTGAACTTGATATGTGTTTGATATTATGATGATATGTATGTTGTGATTCCCTTAGTGGTGTCATGTGAACATCGACTACATGACACTTCACCATATTTGGGCCTAAGGGAATGCATTGTGGAGTCGTTATTAGATAATGGGTTGCGAGATTGATAGAAGCTTAAACCTTAGTTTATGCGCTATTTCGTAAGGGACTGATTGGATCCAAAAGTTTAATGCTATGGTTAGAATTTATTCTTAATACTTTTCTCATAGTTGCGGATGCTTGCGAGGGGGTTAATCATAAGTAGGATGTTTGTTCAAGTAAGAACAGCACCTAAGCACCGGTCCACCCACATACCATATTATCAAAGTAGCGAACATGAATCGAACCAACATGATGAAAATGACTAGATGAAATTCCCGTGTACCCTCAAGAACACTTTGCTTATCATAAGAGACCATTTTGGCCTATCCTTTACCTCAAAAGGATTGGGCTACCTTGCTGCACTTTTGCTACTACTACCGTTACTTTCTCGTTACAAATTATCTTGCTATCAAACTACTCTGTTACTTACAATTTCAGCACTTGCAGACATTACCTTGCTGAAAACCACTTGTCATTTCCTTCTGCTCCTCGTTGAGTTCGACACTCTTACTTATCGAAAAGGCTAAAATTGATCCCATTGCTTGTGGGTCATCAAGGCTATTTTCTGGTGCTGTTACCAGGGAGTGAAGCGCTCTTGGTAAGTGGAAATTGGTAAGGAAAAAATATTACTATGTTCTGAAATTTACTGTCTCTTGTTACTATGGGAAACAATCCTTTGAGGGGTTTGTTCGGGGTATCTTCACCTCGACCAGAACCACAATTAGTTACCCCTCAACCTACTGCACCTACTGAAAATATTGAATATGAAATTCCTTCGGCTATGATAGAACAACTGCTAGCCAATCCTTATGCAGGAGATGGAACCGAACATCCTGATATGCACTTGATATATCACTACAGGAATCAGGAACTTTGCCGTCAGCCATAGTTGACGGCAAAGGCATGCCAGGCTGACGGCAAAGCCCTTTGCCATCAGCCAGCAGACGGCAATAGGTCCAGCTGAATAGGTTACATCAAAGGCCTCTTTGTCATCTGCTGGCGGACGGCAAAGATGCAAAGGCCTTTGCTGACGGCAAAGAGCCTGGATAGCACAGGTGGTAGTTCAGGTCCGTTAATTGGTTAATGACGTGCTTTGTCGTCTGTTGGCTGACGGCAAATCTGCCAAATAGGCCAGCCCAGTACACCCTAGGTTGTAGAGGTAGCTGCCACATGGCAGCTTTGCTGTCTGCTAGCTGACGGCAAAGACCTTTGCCGTCTGCCAACATTCGGCTAAGTGGCTATATAGCCCCTGTTTTCCTGTTTTTTCCTAAATTCATTCAAGTTGACAGAATTTCACACACACACACACACACACACACACACACACATATATATATATATATACACACACACACACACACACATTTCAAAATAATTTCAACAAGCATACCAACAATAAGTTTCCAACAACATATACAAGTTTCCAACAACATGAACATATACAAGTTTCCAACAACATGCAATGGTTTCCAACAACATTTCCATACATACATATCCAACAAGTTTCCATAAACAAAAAGGAAGCACAAGTAGAAGAGTACACTCCATCAATGCAAGCTTCCTCATCTCAAGCAAATCTGCAAATTAGGAAAGATGAAAGTTAGAAGAAGAAGAAGACTAGCTAGAAGAAAATGAAGAAAAAGAAGAAGAAGAAGAATTTAGAGCTAAGCTTGGTAAATAGGTCATTTTGGAGCTAACCTAGGTAGTTATGCCATTTTTTAGCTAACTAAGCATATTTATTCATTTTAGAGGACAAAATGGTAAGTGTAGGTCATTTTAGAGCTATCCTAGTTAAAATCATCCATTTTGGAGCTAGGTAAGGTTATTTTGTCATTTTGGAGGAAAATAAACTAATTATATGATCGTTTGGAGCTAAACCATGGTTATTATGCCATTTTTACCTAAGTAAGCCAATTATGTCATAAATGAACTAGGTAAGCTAAGTATAGATCATTATTTAGCTATCCTAGGTAGTAATTACATTTTTCAGCTAACTAAGCATATTAAGTCATTTAGGAGGAAAAAGGCTAAGTATAGGTCATTTTATAGCTATCCTAGGTAAAGTATGTCAGTTCGGAGCTAAGTAAGGTGATTATGTCATTTTCAAGGAAAATAAGCTAAGTATAGGTCATTTTGGAGCTAAACCAAGGTTATTATGCCATTTTTTACCTAAGTGAGCTAATTATGTCATAAATGAAGTATCTAAGCTAATTATAGATCAAATTATTGAGCTATCCTAGGTTGTTATGCCATTTTTTTACCTAAGTGAGCTAATTATGTCATAAATGAACTAGCTAAGCTAGATATAAAACATTATTGAGCTATCCTAGGTAGTTATTCAATTTTCTAGCTAACAAAGCATATCAAGTCATTTTGGAGGAAAAAATGCTAAGTATAGGTCATTTTATAGCTATCCTGGGTAGAGTATGTCATTTTGGAGGTAAGTAAGGTTATTCTGTCATTTTCGAGGAAAATAAGCTAAGTATAGGTCATTTCTTAAGCTAAGTATGCATTTGTTAAGCAAAACACTTGGGAAAACTTACCATCATCAGGGAGGTGAAGGAACGGTCGGGTTTGCGCCAGTGCCATACGGAGAAGGACCGGTCGGGGTTGTGCCACCGCGAGACGGACAAGGATCGGTTGATGCTTGTTGGGAGGCGTGCTGCACCAAAGATCATTTGCAATGTTTAGTTAGCATGATGCAATTGAAATGTGAATACTAGTAACCACCATTCAAATGAAACTCACCATGTCCGCTATACCAATCTAGGGCATCAGCGGAGGGGTCTGGCCGGTTTTCTCGCACACGGACTGCACATTTTGTTTCACGAGTCAGTCATATTAGTTAGTAATGAAACAAACATTACGTGCATGATTTGGCTAGTATGCGGGAGAAACTTACCATGAGGAGCTCGTATAGGGCCTGGTGACCCGCGTCGTTCCGGTTCCTCTCCGCCTCCAATAGATTAGCCGTCCTCTCCTCCAACTGCCTCTCCCTCTATGTTGCCTGCCTGGTTACCTCCGCCAGAAGCTCCTGGGCCCTAGCCTCGACGGCGAGCTCCATTGGCCGTGGTCGAGGCCTCATCTCAGGAAGAGACCTCGTATGGCGCTTCTTGATCTCCGGGAGACTTCTAGGACAACGTATTAGTCCATCCCCAATGGCTACTGCGTCATGTTTCCTCCCCTCACTAGATAGCATCACGAGCTCAGGATCAAAAGGACTCTGGATCGGGTTGAAGTCCTCCCCTTTCATATTCTTACCAAAGTCTTTGTACCTCACGAGCTTTTTGTGGGAGGAAACGTTGGTTAAGCTCTCTGGATGATCGAGGTCATCCTCCGAGAATGCCTTGGCCTTCTTGAATGGGGCACTATGGGCCATGGCACAGAGGTCGTACAGCAGTGGCACCTCCTTATTTTTGTGTGGCGCCTAAAAGAGTGGAACATGGTAAATTAGTAATTAAAGGGCTGAAGCTAGCATGAAGAATGAAATTGCATGAATCGTTAAGTGCTCGAACCACATACCTAGTGATCCCTGTACTCAAACAGGTTGGAGCTCCCTTGATGGTGTGGCACATCTTGCATCTAGGCACGCTTGTCCCTGGCCTTGTTGTGGACGGCTAGCCATTGGGGAGAGCACCACTCATCCACCAACCTCTCCCAACAGTACATCCTATCCGCACACCATCTCGGGGGCAGCTAAGTTAGACAAAGAGAAATTTCAGCACTACGCCTATGAATCAAATCAAGGAAACTAAGTACAAGGCCTTAAGAATAGGTAATTACCTTCATATACTTATCCTTACTCAGATACTTTCCATGGCACTTCTTCTTCTGCATCCTGATGTTAGGCATAGTAGTCTCGAACAACCTGCACCCGAGCCTTCTGTCGTAAGTTCTGAAGTAGGCGCTTGCACTCGGCTTCGAGAACCATAGCCGCGTCCGCCTCGTGTTCCTCAAGACACCTGTAGAAGTTCTGCAATCAAACAAGACAACACTGATCGATTTTTAATTCTGTAAAGGAGAAATTACCCAAAACCACCATCACACAATGTCAGCCACCGTCTCGCACACGACACCATCGACCATCTCCCCCGGCAGGTCCGGGGCAGCCTCGTACAACTCCCAGGTCAGTGCTAGCTATGGACATTCACCCTCACCGGGCAACGTGACCCACCCTGGGAAGTGGTGCCGGCAAAGTGTACCAAGGAGCTAGTTGGGCATGCAGACACCATCTGCGTGTATCCAACCCCTGCAGTATGACAAGGCCAACACAGTAGATATTAATTTGAAGAAACATGAAGGCAAAAGGTTAAAAAAGAGTAAATGCACTTATTTCTCCCCGTTGCGCTGAATCAACCACCTCTGGCTGCGAGTCGCTGGCATGGACGGGAGCTTAGTACCACCACACTGGTAGACCTTCTTGCCCTCCTCAACCAGCTTGCCCTCGCTGTAGCTATCCTCATAAAAGGTCTCATCGACACCATCAGCATGGTCGCTAGTCTTCGGAGTCACGTGGGATGAAGACTCTGGGACCCGAGTCTCCTGGGAGGAAGACTCTGGGGCCCGAGTCTCGTCGGACGTAGGCTCGGTGACCCGAGGCTCGTCGACTCGAGGCTCATGGACCAGAGTCCGAGACGGGTCCAGGTCAGACGGGTCCACCTGAGACGGAGCATTCCGGTGGTCCGGAGAATTAGCGGGGGCTGGCAGCGAGCAAGGCACAGCAGCCTTCCTACCTCTCCTAGCGCCACGTCCACCTCTACCTGCACCCCTGTTCTCCCCCCAACCTCTCCTGGCCGAAGAAGAAGCGCCCGCCAAAGGTGCTGGGGGTGTCTGCATGCTATCTACCAGCGCTCTCCGAAGGTGCTGGGGTGGAATAACAACACACCTCCCAACATGCGCCGAGGAAAGAGGCTCGAAGCGCTCTGGACCTGCGCCCACCATCTGTCAACACGTGCAATGACAAAAAGTAAACGAAATTAGTACAACATAAACATAATAAAAAAAATTAAGTGTGTATTATCATCATGAACATATTAAAAAATTGAATACCTAGTAACATAAACTAATTAATAATAATAATATATATATATATATGTACATAACAATAATTGAATACCTGACCTAACTCATAATTCACAAATATATGACCCCGTCGACCTTTGGAAGGCCGAAGAGAACCTTTTTCGAGAGGTGTTGAGGGTCGGGGTATCGGGGGTGTTGTGTCGGGGTCGGGGTGCTGTGTCGGGGTCAGGGGTGCCGTGTCAGGGTCTCGGGGTGTCGTGTCAGGGGTCAGGGTCTCGGTGGTGTCGTGTCAT
>NC_041393.1:468896544-468897051 GCF_002162155.2 Triticum dicoccoides
GGGATGTAGGTGGTGTCATGTCGGGGTGTCGAGGTGGTGTCGGGGTGTCGTGTCGGGGGTCGGGGTGTCGGGGACCAGTGATCTTCTTCTTCTTGTTGTTGTTGTTCTCCTCCTCCTCCTCCTCTTCTTCTTTTCTTCTCCTGCCCCCTTTTCTTCTTCTTCTTCTTCTTCTTATCCTCCTCCTCCTCCTCCTCTTCTTCTTCTTCTTCTTCTTCTTCTTCTTCTTCTTCTCCTCCCCCTTCTTCTTCTTCTTATTCTTCTTCTTTTCTTCTCCTAATAATTTTTTTCAAGAACTAACCTAACTAAGCTAGAACTAACCTAACTAACCTAGAAAATTAAACTAACCTAACTAACATCAGTGGCTAACCTAATCAAACTAATCCAGAAAAAAGAAACTAATAGTACTAACTAACCTAGTTAGTAGCAGTAGAAAAAAAGAAAAAAAAACAGGGGGGAGCTCACCGGAGAGGGTCGGCAGGGCACCGGGGTGGTGGGTTGTCGGGGCGG
>NC_041393.1:468897285-468904093 GCF_002162155.2 Triticum dicoccoides
GTCGGGGGCTCCGAGGGTGTCGGGGGCGGCGAGGGCATCGGGGCAGCAAGGGTGTCGGGGCGGCGGGGGTGGCGGGGCGGCGGGGGTAGCGGGGCGGCGAGGGCGGCGGGGCAGTAGGGGCGTCGGCAGTAGCGGGTGGTGGACCGACGCAGCTGGCCGGCGAGGGCGATGGTGGTCGGGAGCGGCGGCGGCGGTTGGGGTCAGGGTCGGACATATTGGAGTGAGAGAGAAAGAGAGATGGAGAGAGTGGGAGGTGTGGGGTGGGCCGTACCTAGCCGTTAGCTTACGTTCTCTTTGCCAGCTGCTAGCGGACGGCAAAGACTCTTTGTCGTCCGCTAGCAGATGACAAAGAAAGTGGCCGTTAGGTGGTACTCGTTAGTGGGACACCCTCCCTCTTTGTCGTCTGCTAGCAGACGACAAAACATCCATGCCGTTAGCTAGCGGACGACAAAGATGTGGCTGACGGCAAACACTCTCTTTGCCGTCAGCTCTTTCTTTGTCGTCAGGTTTCTGTTAGCTGATGGCAAAGACCTTCTTTGTCGTCAGCTAGCTGACGGCAAAGATCCTAGTTCCAATAGTGTATGTGGATGAAATTTGTGGACTGTTTAATCTTGCAGGTTTACCCAGACATGAAGCTAAGTAGAAGGTTTTCCCTTTATGTTTGAAGGTAAAGGCATTGACATGGTATAGGCTATGCGATGATATTGGATCTCGGAACTGGAATCGGTTGAAATTGGAATTCCATCAAAAAAAATTATCCTATGCATCTAGATCATTGTGATCGGAATTATATATATAATTTTTGGCCTCATGAAGGAGAAAGTATCGCTCTAGCTTGGGGAGGCTTAAGTCAATGTTATATTCATGCCCCAATCATGAGCTGTCAAGAGAAAATTATTATTCAGAATTTTTATGCTCGGCTTTCTCGTAATGATCAATCCATGCTCGACACTTCTTGCACTGGTTCTTTTATGAAGAAGACTATTGAATTCCGGTGGGACCTTTTAGAAAGAATTAAACGCAACTCTGAAGATTGGGAACTCAACGAAGGTAAAGAGTCAGGTATTGAGCCTAAGTTTGATTGTATTAAATCTTTTATGAATACCGATGCTTTTCAAAAGTTTAGCACTAAATATGAACTTGACTCTGAGATAGTAGCTTCGTTTTGTGAATCTTTTGATACTCATGTTGAACTTCCTAAGGAGGAGTGGTTCAAATATCACCCACCAATTAAAGAAGAAATTAAAGAACTGGTAAAAGCTAAAGAAGAAACTATCATTTTTAATGTTGACCCAGTTGTTCCCACTGCTTATATTGAAAAACCACCTTTCCCTGTTAGGATGAAGGAACATGCTAAAGTTTCGACTGTGGTCAACAAAAGTAATATTAGAACACCTAAACCAACTGAACAAATCAAATTTGAACCTAGTGTTGCTATGGTTAAAGATCTCTTGGTCAATAATATTGATGGGCATGTTATTTACTTTTGTGCTGAAGCTGCTAGAATTGCCAAACCCGATGAAAAAGATAAACATAGACCTGTTGTTGGCATGCATGTTGTCTCAGTTAAGATAAGAGATCACTGTTATCATGGTTTATGTGACATAGGTTCTAGCATGAGTGCTATTCCTTTTTCCTTATACCAAGAAATTATGAATGATATAGGACCCGCTGAAATAGAAGACATAGATGTTACTATTAAGCTTGCTAATAGAGATACTATATCACCAATTGGGATTGTTAGAGATGTTGAAGTCTTGTGTGGGAAAATAAAATACCCTACTGATTTTCTTATTCTTGGTTCCCTACAAGATGACTTTTGTCCCATTATCTTTGGTAGACCTTTCTTGAATGTCGTTAATGCTAAAATAGATTGTGCGAAACAAACGGTCGGTGTTAGCTTTGTGATGAATCTCATGAGTTTAATTTTTCTAAGTTTAGTAGAAACCCTCATAAGAAAGATTTGCCTACTAAGGATGAAATTATTGGTCTTGCTTCTATTGTTGTACCTCCTACTAATCTCTTAGAACAATATTTGCTAGACCATGAAAATGATTTGCATATGTGTGAAAGAATCATGTGTTTGAATTAAAACAATTGCCACACACTTTGAAATATGCTTATCTTGATGAGAAAAAGATATATCTTGTTATTATTAGTGCTAATCTTCCAGAACATGAAGAAGAAAGATTATTAAAAGTTCTAAGGAAGCACCGAGCTGCTATTGGATATACTCTTGATGATCTTAAGGGCATTAGTCCCACTCTATGCCAGCACAAGATTAATATGGAACCTGATGCTAAACCCATTGTTGATCACCAACGTCTGTTAAATCCGAAGATGAAAGAAGTGGTAAGAACAGAAATATTGAAACTTCTGGAAGCAGGTATAATTTATCCTATAGCTGATAGTATATGGGTAAGTCCTCTTCATTGTGTCCCTAAGAAGGGAGGTATAACTATTGTTCCTAATGATAAGAATGAACTTATTCCACGAAGAATTGTAATAGGCTATAGAATGGTAATTGATTTTAGAAAATTAAATAAAGCCACGAGAAAAGGTCATTACCCTCTTCCTTCTATTGATCAAATGTTAGAAATATTATCTAAGCACACACATTTTTACTTCCTTGATGGATATTCTGGTTTTTCACAAATACCTGTTTCTCAACCTGATCATGAAAAGACCACTTTTACTTGTCCTTTTGGAACTTATGCTTATAGACGTATGCCTTTTGGTCTATGCAATGCACCTGCTACCTTCCAAAGATGTATGACTGCTATATTCTCTGATTTTTGTGAAAAGATTGTTGAGGTTTTCATGGATGAATTTTCTGTTTATGGGAAGTCTTTTGATGATTGTTTAAGCAATCTTGATCGAGTTTTGCAGAGATGTGAGCAAACAAATCTTGTCTTGAATTGGGAGAAGTGCCACTTTATGGTTAACGAAGGTATTGTTTTGGGCCATAAAATTTCTGAAAGAGGTATTGAGGTGGACAAAGCCAAGGTTGATGCAATAGAGAAAATGCCATGTCCTAAAGATATCAAAGGTATTCGTAGTTTCCTTGGTCATGCTGGTTTCTATAGGAGATTTATCAAAGACTTCTCTAAAATTTCTAGGCCTCTTACAAATATTTTGCAAAAGGATATTCCTTTTGTTTTTGATGATGATTGTTTGGAAGCCTTCGAAACACTCAAGAAATCCTTAATTTTTGCACTTGTTGTTCAACCACCTGACTGGAACTTGCCTTTTGATATTATGTGTGATGCTAGTGATTATGTTGTTGGTGTTGTTGTTGTTGTAGGATAAAGAGTCGATAAGAAATTAAATGTTATCCACTATGACAGTGCTCAAAAAAAATTTGCTACTACTGAAAAAGAATTCTTAGCAGTGGTGTTTGCTTGTGATAAATTTAGATCCTACATTGTTGATTCCAAGATGACCGTTCACACCGATCATGCTGCTATAAAATATCTTATGAAAAAGAAAGATGCTAAACCTAGCCTCATTAGGTGGGTTCTTCTACTACAAGAATTTGATTTGCACATCACTAATAGAAAAGGAGTAGAGAACCCCATAGCTGATAACTTGTCTAGGCTTGAAAATATTCTTGATGACCCACAACCTATTAATGATAACTTTCCTATGAACAGTTAGATGCAATAAATGTTTCTAACAGTACACCTTGGTATGCTGACTATGCTAATTATATTGTTGCTAAATACATACCACCTAGCTTCACTTACCAACAAAAGAAAAAAATTCTTCTATAATTTAAGACATTACTTTTGGGATGACCCACATCTTTATAAGGAGTAGATGGTATTATTAGACATTGTGTACCTGAGCATGAACAGGAAATGTCACTTCGAAGCTTATGGAGGGCACCATGGGAAGACAGAACTGCTCATAAGGTATTGCAATCTTGGTTTTATTGGCCTACTCTCTTCAAGGATGCCCGTAAGTTCATTTTATCTTGTGATGAATGTCAAAGAATAGGCAATATCGATAAGCGTCAAGAAATGCCTATGAATTATTCACTTGCTGTTGAATCATTTGATGTTTGGGGATTTGATTTCATGGGACCTTTTCCTTCCTCTAATGGGTATACTCATATTTTTATTGATGTTGATTATGTTACTAAGTGGGTAGAAGCTATTCCAACTAGTAGTGCCGATCACAACACCTCTATTAAAATGCTTAAGGAAGTTATTTTCCCAAGGTTTGGAGTCCCTATATATTTAATGACTGATGGTGGTTCACACTTTATTCATGGTGCCTTCCGTAAAATGCTTGCTAAGTATGATGTTAACCATAGAATTGCATCACCCTATCATCCTCAGTCTAGTGGTCAAGTTGAACATAGCAATTGAGAAATAAAACATATTTTACAAAAGACTATCAATAGGTCCCGGAAGAATTGGCCTAAGAAATTAGATGATGCACTTTGGGCTTATAGAACAACATATAAAAATCCTATGGATATGTCTCCTTATAAAATGGTTTATGGAAAAGCTTGTCATTTGCCTCCTGAGTTAGAACATAAAGCGTATTGGGCAATTAAAGAACTCAAGTATGATTTCAAACTTGCTGGTGAAAAGAGGTTATTTGATATTAGCTCATTAGATGAATGGAGAACCCAAGCTTATGAAAATGCAAAGTTATTCAAAGAAAAAGTGAAAAGATGGCATGATAAAAGAATCCAAAAGAGTGAGTACAAAGTTGGAGAATATGTTATTTTGTACAACTCTCATTATAGATTCTTTGCGGGAAAACTCCTCTGCAAATGGGAAGGACACTATGTTATCGAGGAGGTTTATCGATCTGGAGCTATCAAGACAAATAATGCCAAAGGTACTAACCCGAAGGTTGTTAATGGGAAACGAATAAAACATTATACCTTAGGTATGCCCATTAATGTTGAAAGCAATATTATCCAAACTATGACACCAGAAGAACACATAAAAGAAACCTTCTGGAACACTCCTGGATCGTGACAATGAGGAGGTACATGATACGGTAAGTAAACGGACTCCAACAAATCCGCAAAAATATTTTTTGTCAGTTTTGGAATATTTAGAAAATTAGGAAAATAAGAAAGTACTAGGAAGGTGACCTTGGTGGGCACAAGACATCAGGGTGCGCCTGGCCTGCCAGGTGCACCCAGGTGGGTTGTGCCCACCTCAGGTACCCTCCGGACTCCGTTTTTCTTCCTTTTGCTTGTTTCCCAAGATAAAAAAATCTCTATATACCCTTCGAACCTATTGACCTCTGTATCGTGGAGAAAACTCCTGTTTTCTTTCCCTTGTTGTTTTCTATCAGATTGGTCAAGTCGGGCATCATGTCTTCTCTCTCCTCTAACACTGAAGAAGGCGATGCTTGGTTGCTTCAGGTGGAATCCAGGGGAGAGGGATTT
This sequence comes from Triticum dicoccoides, assembly GCF_002162155.2. Lineage (NCBI taxonomy): Eukaryota > Viridiplantae > Streptophyta > Magnoliopsida > Poales > Poaceae > Triticum > Triticum dicoccoides. The sequence continues at coordinate 468,902,702 of NC_041393.1, forward strand.
GAAGAGGTCGCTATGGAGGAAGATCAGGGAGACTCGCTTGGAGTTCACCCTCCGGCCTCTAGGAGGGGCACTCTGGTTGGCATCTCCACTCATCCTAACCCCCATCAAGCCATGAGGCCAACAAACAATCAAGAGGGCCCTAGAGATCAGGAAGAACTCCCTACAAGGAGACCTCTACACAGGTTATATCAAAATAATTTTCACAATTTGATTCATAATTATGGGTTTGAAAACACTCCCCATGTGCATATACTGTCCAATTGGGACATATCACGTCCAAGAGAAAGTGAAGCAGGGAGAAACTCTTGCGGTCCGGAAAATAATCATATCATGGTTGAAGTAGAGAAGAACACTGAGTTGCTTCACCAAACTCTTCGGGAGATTCACAGTTTACACTACAAAAAAAGACACATCCGTGACATTTTGGGCCGAACGAAACTTTTTTCTGTCATACTTATGACACTTCTATGACGATAATTGTGACAAAACCCGGTATCATCATAGATGTGGTGGGCTCCTACTTCTATGACAAAAATCATGATAGAAAATGGGCTTTTCGTCCTGGGCAGGTCGGAGATGCAGCTGCATGACATTCTTTGGGCCATCCATGATGAAAAAAAACCGTGGTAGAAGCAAGGGCGAGGAAAATATCGGGGTGTTCCCGGTTACGGTGGGTGGTCGGGGCCGAGCGATGCATGGAGGTTGCGTGTTTCTCTCATACATGCACACGCGTAGGTGCGAGGCGTTGGGCTCTAACTGAACCCGAGCGAGGCGTTCGCCTACTAAACCTGAGCGATTGCACTGCAGGCTACGCGTTACTGAACCCGAGCGATCGATCGATGGCTATTAACTGAACCCGATCGAGCGATTCCTTCGCTACTGCTGCTAACTAAAGCCGATCGATGCTGCCTCTCGATGAACAGTGAGTGTTGCTGGGGGGGGTGGATGAATAGTTTCCGGTGGGGGTGGATGAACAGGACCCCGTGGTGTTGCCTTTGGATGAACAGTACCCTGATCGATCGAGCCGGTTGGGGCTGGATGAGCAGGACCCCGTGGAGGGCTGGATGAACAGGAAAACCCAGTGGAGGGCTAGATGAACAGTAGATGATGGAGGGGTGGATGAACAGTAGCCCGTGGAGGGGTGGTTGAATAGGAGCCCGTCGAGAGGGCTGGTTGAACAGTAGCCGGTGGAGTAGCTTGCGGTGGAGGCTGGATGAATAGGAGCCCGTGGATGAACATTCGAAGGTGGAGGCTGGAGGAGGTCGACGGTGGATGAATAGTAGCCCGTGGAGGCTGGAGGAGGTCAACGGTGGAGATGAATAGTATCCCATGGAGTCCCATTTTGCGGTACGCCACACCCCTCCCAATGAATAGGACCCCGTTTCAACCGTA
>NC_041393.1:468904652-468915472 GCF_002162155.2 Triticum dicoccoides
ACCCCGTTTCGACCATAGGAGGTCCAACACAAGTCCGTTTCCTCCGTTTTGTGGTACGCCAGACCCCTCCCGATGAATACGATCCCGTTTCGAACATGGCTGGTCGAACACAAGGCCGTTTCCTCTGTTCTGCGGTACACCAAGCCTCGTTTCCATTGGCTGTTCCGTCCAAGCCGGTTGGCTCCCACGCATTCCGTTGCCTCCCGATGAACACGACGCATTCCGTTGCCTCCCGATGAACACGACGCATTCCGTTGCCTCCCGATGAACACGACGCATTTCGTTGCCTCCCGATGAACATGACGCATTCCGTTGCCTCCCCATGAACACGACGACGACACAGTTTCTCCATTCCGACCTAGCCATGTACATGAGCACTGGCCGTACGTATGCGCGAGTAGGCGTTCAAGACCCCGCCCGTATGTATGTACGTGGCCATATTTTCTTTCTTGCACACTGGCAGATGTACGTATGTGTACATGCTATGTGTGCGCCTCTACTATGAAACGTGTGTGCCTCTACATCGACCAGTATGTGCGTACAGGTTCGCGACCAGAATGACAACTCTACGTACGCTTCAACCAGGTGGGTCCTGACTGTGAGGCACTTCCTTGCGTGCGAAGATGTAGCTGGTGGGTCCCAGTAGTCAGGGGGTGAATCGTTTTTTCTATTTTGCCAGGATGCACTTCCTTGTGTGCGAAGATGTAGCTGGTGGGTCCCAACAGTCAGGGGGGAAACATTTTTTTTGTGAAATACAGTGGCCCGTCCGGTGGGTCCCTGCTGTCAGGTGCAGGAATAACTATTTTGCGCGTAATAAGGAGTCAATTCCTTGCGGCTGCCCTAGACCCAGCTGTCAGCCTATCAACGTACAATACTCTTCCAATGGAAGTCGTTCCTTGACCACGTTGACCACGCCGCGCCGAGAGAACCAGGGCGGTGGACGATGGCAAGGCCTAGGAAGGGGACGACACGGAGCCGGGGAAGACGCGGCAGTGGATGCCCACGCGTAGAGGAGTATGAGGGTTCACTGGTTCGGCTGTGGTGTGAGGCTGCCGGCGCCGCAGAATACACTACAAAAAAAATACACTTCCGTGATGATATGTGTTTGTCACAGTAGGTCGCATTTTTTGTCATGCATGTACATCCATGACAAATTTATGACAGAATCAAGATAGTCATACCTGTGTTGTCGTAGAAGTGTTCCATGACATTACCAAAATTATCATCACGGAAGTGTCCACTTCCATGACGATAAATCGTGCGTCACAGAAGTGCTTTCGTCAAGGGTAACCGACACGTGGCATCCACCGTAATGGAACGCCGTTAAGCTATCGGGCCGGGTTTTGGATCCGATAACCCGTTAACAGCCCCGACCAATGGGAAATTTCCACGTGTAAAATTCTTATTGGCCGGACGAAACACGTGTCAGCTCGTCAGTGGGTCAGATAGGCGCCTATGACATGTCGACACGTGCCACGGCCCACCACTGGCCCATTTAACTTACAAAGCCGGCCCGTTTGACTTGGTCAAAAGTTAATGGGCTGGCCCATGAAAAGCCTGTTGACGGTCTCTTCGCAAATAGCCCAATTTACGGCCCGTTAACTCACGGCCAGTTAGGCCCTGAAGGAAATCGGCCCAACAATGTCATCTGGGCCATCGAATATAACACCAGCCGATTTCACTTTCAGCCCATGTATGGCCCACGACATCTTTCGGCCCATATGAGACCTTCGTATCTTTCGGCCCTTTACAGGCCCACGGTGACTCTAGCCCATAATGAACAGTAATTTTCTTTGTACCCGTTAACGGCCCGTGATTTACATGGGCCTTTTCCAACCCGTGTTAGCTTTCAGCCTATTGACGGCCCATATGTTCTTGGGCTCCTTTTCGCCCTCGATTACTTCCGACCCGTTACTGGCCTATTCCCCTAATGGGCCAAATTAGGGCCATGGCAAGAGTCGGCCCGTTACTGGCCTGTTAACATAATGGGCCAAATTCGGCCCATGGCAATAGTCAGCCGGTTTCTGGCATGTTCCCCTAATTGGCCAAATTCGGCCCATGGCAAGAGTCGGCCCGTTACTGGCCGGTTACCCTAATGGGCCAAATTGGGCTCATGGCAAGAGTCGACCCGTTTCTAGCCTGTTAACCCGTTGCGCCGTTTCTAGCCCGTCCTATGTTGTGGCCCATTAACGGCCCGTTACCGTGCTGGGCCGATACGAATTACGCCTGTTTACGGCCCATGTAGAACCATTTATCCGACGGCCCGAGGCCGACCAATTCTATGGCCCTGTTGGAGGCACATTTATCGACGGCCCATAGGGGACCCATGGATCCTACGGCCCGTGTATGGCCCATGGTAGTTGCGGCCACTAGCAAACCAGGGAAAAAGAAGACTAGGAAATAAATAAGGCCGAAACTAACGCTAGGCTATTAAGGCGATTGCACAGATTAATCCACTCGGCATCAAAGATCGCCACCAGTGAAAATATAGGGAACACCCTACACTATACAAAAATGGCTTGCTATTTTCTTCAGCCGGTGGCTGCACGTTAAGAATAAATTTTGTATCGCACCAAAACAAATTACAACTATATAACAAAAGGAAGGTTGGCATAGAACTTAATAGTCTAGCAGATAAATGCACCACCAAAAGTTCAGAAGCTCAGTTCATTTGACCTGACTGTTATGTTTTCATGTTGTATTGTCTGATGGAGCACCATAACCCTCGCCTTCATTTCCCCTAGGCTCCTGAACAACATAGGAAATGTCTGATAGTCTGGTTTCAAAACCATGCATATCTTGACGACATCAAACAATGTCTCTCCTTGTTTCACAAAGGGTCTCTGTTAGGGAATGGACTTGTGTCTGGAGCACAGATACAACATTGCTTTGAGCTTGCATATCTTGATCATGAGGTAGTTTGGAAGATATTGCCTTAACAACCAACCCAGTATTACGCAGGAACGTGCTTTTGGCACTGTTAGTGGACAGGTACTGACCCACTGCAGCAAGAGCTGACATTGCGGTTATAGTTGCCTCACCACCTTCAGAAGGTGGCGGTTCCACCATTTTTTCCATAGCTCGCTGAAAAGTTGAGGTTTTACATTAGTAGTACCAGAACAGAAGATATTAAGGAGGCAGCAAAACCAAACAAAATAGCTTTGGTCTATATATAGAACTTATTCTGGTGAACCCATGTAAAATATTAGTTGTATTTTATTGCAAAGTACATAATAAAAACAGGTTCCAAACATATGACCATGTACCATCGCTAATGTATTGTCTATTTCTTCACATTGTATTGAGGGCTAAGGATAAAGAGACGAAGTTTATAATACGGTAAGCATAATATGACATCATTCATATCACAAAATAACTGAGAACAGACAAACAGGCAATTGTAACATTGTGTGGGCAAGTCCAGCACGGAACTAGATTACGGGTCAAGATCAAAGGAACATCACTCGTCTCTTTTAAACCTTGTAAGGTGCAATGATACGCTAAGACAATTGTGTATAAAATTGAAAAGAGTAATAGACATTGGCTGCAAACCATGCAGTTCAAGGCACAAGTCAGAGTAAGTAGTAGTTAAAAGGCATGAGGATTAAGGACTTACAACAGTGGCTTTGACTGGTGTAGTCATGCCCTTCTTCTTGCTGGTGTGACAGTCCTTGAAGATTTCCACAGCATTTGGTTCAAGTACTTTTTGGTCCTTGCGGGCTTTCCTCTGCATTTCGAACAAGTCAATATAGATCTGATGATATGGTACAACAAAAAGAGTGAAACAGCAGCTAATTACAAGAGCCTCGTAGTGTGCAATATAGCTACAAGATCCTGTCGTCTGTTGGAATTTCACTTTCATACGGTTGGCCTTGTTCTTTGAACAGTTCACCTACAAGAAGATAGATTTGTGTGGCACATGCGTAAATAGGACTTGAACATGTGATCTGATCACATATATATAATGTACCTGATACTTCGGATCAGACCGTGTTTAACAAGGCCCCTCCAATCTTCATCCGAGATATTTTCCACTAGAGATGTTTGGGAAAGTTCACTGTTAGCCTTGCCTTCAAAATGAGTTTTCCTCAAGTTATACCGATACTGTTGCAGAGCAGACTTGAAAACATGGGTGCAAGCTTGTCTGGTTGCATCATCTTGGCTATCCAACTTGAACCTCATCTGTTCAAAATTATGGGAGTCTCATTATCAGCAACCTAGAAAGTATGGGACAGAGCAAGACGATATTACTAGTTTCCATACATAACCATACTTACAGATGAATGGTCGAGGAAGGTGTTGAACTGGGTTTCTTCTTTGTCATTCCTGTACTGAATCCATGTTGGGAGGATACGTACATGACACCTAACGGCAACCGCTGCCTCTGATACTAACTTGGCTGACTCTGTAGCATCACGTGGCCTTTTTAAACCTACCTCAAAACGGATCTCCATTCTTCCTCCTCTAGATATAGTTAACCTATCGAGCATTATCCCTGATGTTTGTTTCCTCTTGCACATAGGTGCTAGTCCAACAACGAACATAGGAAGTGTTAGTGTACATCAAACTGTGAGACTACATATAAAGAAGCATGCAACTGTAACTTGACTCCAGCAACTACCTTCTTGCTGTTGAAGCTCACAAGGTTCATCTGATATTGCCAACTCGTCTTGTGTCAAGAGTGCTTGGGGAGTACTGTCAGGTGGCAAGGGAGCTTGGGAACGTGCTGCTAACTCAGTTGACGCACGAGTAAGTCGTGCAGCTGGTAGTACTGTGGTAGGTGTTGCAAGAACTAGGGTTGTCTCTGCTTGTTTGGTGGCAGCTATTTGTTTCTGTTTGGCTTTTTTTGCAGCTCGTGTAGCATGGGATGGCGTGTTTGTAGAATTTTCCGCTGGACTTTGACCTTCTATTGCACCAACAGTACCAGCAGAATCTGCAGGATTCATCCGCTTCTCATTCCCTGCCATTTTTGTGTTTCTTCCTCTTTCTCTGTGCCATGTTAAGTCAAGCCGACAAGAAAAACGAACAACAATTTAGTTCTTCAGAACAAATTGATGCGTGATGCAGACGAACTGAACTTTGATGTTAGACAACCACATGATAGGAGGATGTAATATGTATGAAAAACAGGACGGAAGAGATAACCAGAACTATGATGTGTAAACTAAGAAGAAGACATTTCACCAAATTAGAAGCAATGGAATGGAAGGTAGACACCATATGAAAGATGCTACAAATATCGCTCTGCCAAGTTAACAGTGTCTCATCATAAATGGCGTTTAAACAAATGTGAAGCAGTACAAGAAATAAATCATATGCAAGATGCAAACAACATCACACTACCATGTTAGAGGTCTCTCGTCATTAGTGCCATTGCATATTCACAACATTGCATATTCATAGCTTATGATGTGTAAACTAAGGAGAAGGCATTTCAACAAATTAGAAGCAATGAAAGCTAGACACCATATGAAAGATGCAACAAATATCACTCTACCAAGTTAAAACTATCTCGTCATAAGTGCCATTTCAACAAATTAGTAGTACAAGCTAGAAAAGAATGTGAGATGTAACCTATATCACACTCCAAAGTCAAACGTGTCTTATGGTAAGTGATTGTTGCAGGTTACACAACAGTAGTAATTTGATGTAAGAACATGGTGTGATAGACAGATATTGTATGTTCTAGAAAAAGGAACATGTGTCTTATTCAAGTATAATGTGTAAAGTAAGAAGATGGAATTCAACAAAATTAGAAGCAATACAAGCTAGACATCACACATAACATGCAACCACATATAACAGTGCCAAGTTAGAGGGAGCACCGGTGATGCTGCACTAGGGGAGACATGCTCATCATAAACACAGCTTTGTTGAGTGTCTATGCATGTGTTGTCTTGGAAATCATCTTGGGGGTGTGGAGGAGTAGAAATTGTAGAGGCCCTCCGTTCGAAAGGAGCACCTTTATCCACTGCCTTGCTAACTTCCTTCCGCTTTATTGATTTTGAACTGTCAAGTAAAACCGACAAGAAAAAGCAATAAAATTCTCTCTTCAGAACTCATTCATGCATGATACTGACAATCACTACTTTGATGTAAGGCAAACACATGATACCGGGATGGAATATGTACGAAAAACAGGACAACATGGCATGTTCACAACTGTTTGTGTAAACTAAGCAGAAACCATTCCAGCAAATAAGAAGCAATGCAAGCTAGACACCACATGAAAGATTCAACCAATATGACTCTGCCAAGTTAAAAGTGTCCCATCATAAATGGAATTTCAACAAATTAGAAGCAGCACATGCTATAGATCATATGAAAGATGCAACTAATATCGCACTACATATACTAAAGGTGTCTCGTCATATTGATTGATGCGGGATACAAAAAAAAACAATAGTTTTATGTAAGGACATGCTTAATAGACAGATGTACTATGTACTAAATACAAGAAGGCATGTCACATTAACAGGTATAATGTATAAGCTAAGCAGACTAGCACATGCAGTTTAACCAGATTGGAAGAATTACAATCTAGACACCATATGCAACATGCAACCACATATCACGCTGCCAAGTTAGAGCAAGCACCTGCGATGCTAGTGTAGGGGAAATGCTGTAATCAACTACAGAGCTACGTTCACTATATTCATCTAGCATTTCTGTTTCTTGAGAATCATGTCGGGAGGCTGACGCTGCATTCTTTAAATGAGGAGTAGTCCCCTTGCCTGCCTGCCTCGTCATAAGTGATTGATGAGGGATACACAAGAACATTAGTTTGATGTAAGAACATGGTAAATACACAGATGTACTAGTATGTACCAAAAACAGAAAGGCATGTCATATTCAAAGGTATAATGTGTAAGCTAAGCAGATGCAATTTAACCAAATTGGAAGCAATACAAGCTAGACATCCGACTGGAGTGGTGAGCATGATCATCTAGGACCTGAGAGCATAGTGGGAAGCGGGCTGCTTCGCCACCATCGTAGCTTTTTAGTTGGCTTCCAGGTGGTGCCTATCTTTGTTTGGCTTGTCACTGGCTCGGTCACTGCCCTGACTAGCTATTTGTCTCACGGGATGGTGGTTCATGTAAAAAAATATCTTTCCTTATCAGACCGACTTCGGCCTTTCGAATACAAGCTAGACACCATATGGAACATGCAACCACATATGACACCGCGAAGTTAAAGCGAGCACCTGGGATGGTGGTTCATTGCGAGCCAGGTCATCAACTTCAGAGCTACGTTTACCGTCTCCATCTGCTGACACTGCACCCTTTATAGCGTTGTAACGTGTCGTGCATACCCGCGAAGAAAGCTGGCGCAACTTCTCTCTTTTCTTTGCTGCTTCTCTTTCGGCAGACTCTGAAATACCCTTGCATAAAAACACAATAGTGAGAGTATGGGTGAAGTGTGTGCAGAACTAGTGCACTGTAAAAGTAGCAGATAGCAGGTGGCTGAAAAATAAATGACAGGAGACATATGATAGCTCTACAACATTTCATGGCAAACAAAATTAGATTCTACTCCATATGATTTTGTAATATATGAGCACAGGAAATGCAGGTACTCCTCGAGCACACCACCACATGTGGTCATATCTAAGATAACAGACGACTGAAAATAAATAGGCCAGTCAATTTTTTAATGAACCGTCCGATCTATAAGGAATGGGAAGATGGCCTTCGTCTACCTCCCGCCAGTCACTGTTGGCGATCTTTCTCGAACCGCCAGCGACCACTGGCCCAGACCCCTACATCCGTCGTCCCGCCCTCTCCTCGACCTCACACCACCGCCGTGCTTGGTAGCGCCCCCAGGCCATCCCTTTAATCCCGGCCGACCTCCAGTCTCCAGATCGAGCGCCAGTAGATCTAGGCCGCACACGCCCCTAAGATAAACACCAAGGCGCTGCTTCCCCGATGTAATAGGCGTACTAGCGCCTATTACGCTGGGGAATGCTTCCGTTAATTGGGAATCAACTGGCCGGAAATTGAAATTCAGGGGGGCGACAGACCTCTAGCTAAGCTAACATAGTATTTGAGGAGAAACCTTGTGCATCACGAGTTACTAGGAACATCTAGTATGAAGAAGAAGCGGTCAACTAGTGTCTTCTGTGGGATGAATACCGTTCAAGTAGGCACGTAAGATTTCACGAATAAGGGAAGAGGAGTACCAGTATCGGTTGCTAGTGTGGTGTCGATATGTCGCAGCGATCTTCTTGTTTTTCCCGGGGTAACCGATGTTTTGGAGAGCCATTGTTCCTTGGACAAACCCATGGCCAAATTGTTGACTGTGTTGCCATGGCCGTATATCGGCGGAGGGGAAGCAGATCCGAGGCGGCAAAGGATGGCGTAGCAGGAACAGCTCCGGTGTGGTGGACGGTGGCAAAGTTGGAGCGGCAGCGGTGAGGCGCGGGACAACGTGGTTGAACTGGCTCGGGTATGGACTGCTCGGCCTCGGCTTCAACTACTAGCCGTGGAGGGCGTTGCGATTGAGGTTGCGGTGGACGCCGACGTCGGGGTATCGGCTCCAGCGTGATGGAGGAGGGCGGCGGTTGATGGGTGGGATGGGGTGGCAGACAGAGGACATCGGGGTTTCGCGGCTGGTGGAGTGGTAGTTTTGGCGCCCACGGAGTATGAATGGGGGATCGGACGGGTGGGGGGGAACCATGTTTCAGTCTGGGACGCGCTTGTTTTTGGCTTTCTTGAACAGAAGATGGGACGCGCTTGTTTGAAATTTGGGGAAAGTACAAACTTTGCCCCCCTCTTAAATTTCGGACCTATTGCGGGTTGGGGGTAGGATGGTAATCCCGGGTGTCCCAAATAGTGGGCGGGAGTGATTTCGGGCACGCACATGTGTGCTTAGGCGGCCATTGTGTATGAATGTTTTTAGAAGGCGATTGCGTGGCGTCTAGATGAAGCTACAAACCTACCCCGGTTTAGACCTTTGGACGTCGGGCCGGTAGGTTTCACGGGTCGGAGTTATTAGAAAAGTAATTTCCTTTTACTACCAAACATTGGTCTCACGCACCCTAAAAAAACATTGGTCTCACGTAGTTTCGGGCGAGTAGAGGCTCTTTCGGCGCTTCATTCAAAATTTTGAAACACAATCATTCACGTTTAGAGTACTCTTGAACTATGAGGATTGACCTAAATAGACAACGTTATATTTGACCTTGTATGTTTGAAAACCTCATTAAATTATCCGCTTCTTTTTGAAATTTTGACACTTGAAAATCCTATAACTATGATTATTTTGGAATGGAGGAGCTAAATTTGAATCTATTTTGTACACGACTACATATGCTATTATGTACAAAATTAGAGCAAAGATTGGTGCCCCCATAATTTAGGTATGGTTTACAAATGCCATGATATCAAATTCAAATAATTGAATGGACTTCATGTTGAATTCGATTTTTTTAAACCACCTTAAAGTTGAATTCATATGTATGCTAGTTCATAGGTAGTTATTTATAATGTCCATTGTGTAACTTTCGTATGTATAATGTGCTTTACACACACAACAGGAACTATACTCACGTTTATATTCGACTGCTAAAGTGATGCATTGTCTGGAGTTCAAAATACTAACTATGTGGATCAATTGTGTCGAATAATAACAGACAAGCTCAAATTCGATAGAATCTAGATGTCTGATGGATCAATGACCGCTCCTTACACGAATTGCAAATATCATGATCCCATCCTAATATTTGGATACAATTTATATCTTTAATTAATGTGTAGAGCAGTCTTTTACGCGTTGTTTCCCTCTCCATCGGTGGTCTCTCACATATGCTCACACACTCTCTCCCGAGGTGTCTTTCTCGCACACATGCTCTAGATATAACCCTCCCTCCCTCTCGTAACCATTTACAACTATTTTCACTAACCTTTATCACAAGCACTCTTCCTCTCGCAAACATACACACGCACAATCCTCATCGACCCTTTCTATATACATGGACTTGCCTACGCGTCTCATGTACGCACATTATCTTTACGCCTGTCTCTCACGCATTGTCTCACACCTCTCTTCCTAATCGATGAGTATGATTCTAGCAGAGCATTCTGTAGGATGCCTCTTAAAGTTAGGTTGGATGAATAGTAATATCAGAGATAAAGGGGTTACCTTAGTCCGAGAACCTAGGGTTACAAATCCTAGCCGGCTTTGTCAGTAGACACAGAGTCCTTCACAATTATGCTATCTTTGTCTTGTACGACTAGTCATCCATGGGTCTTCCTAAATGAGTCACGGGCCGACCAATGTGGCGCAGGACGGAACCGAACGAAGGGCCTCACCTCAACCCACCGGACCTCACGGGGTGACACACCCTCTGCCCCACGTCTCATTATCTTCTCACACCCACACATACCAACACAAACACCACACACACAGAAAAATTCTCCTAGTGCCTCTATTCCCTCCCCCCTTGCGTATACATACTCAAGGGAATGGAACCTCTTGTCATGACATCATATTCGTCTCGCTCTCTCTAGACCACTCTCATTTCTCGTGCTATCTCTCCCACGCCCCCCCCCCATCGGCCCCTCTATCCATGCCTCTCTCGAATATGTAATACACACACATACCTCGCTAGGCCCCGCCAAATGCATCAACTACACATTCACACATGTTACATCACGTACCCCATTGATCTAAAAAGCCCTCTCTTCACGTTTATTTCGCATACAACATTCCTTTTGAATAAAGTGTGGCCAAAAAATTATTTTAGGGTTTCTACATATATACAACATTACAAAGTTATATGGAGGAGTACGAACGCTATTTTGCATTGCATGGTGCCCACA
>NC_041393.1:468915763-468936138 GCF_002162155.2 Triticum dicoccoides
TATGCACACAAAACTATCTCCAGGTCCTCTAAAAGTAAGCCCCCAGAAAATTCACGCATGTTTCATCTTTCTCTCGCGATATATGCAATGACGATCATTGGATTTGAAGCGAAAGCACGATACATACATTGGACTTCAGAATCCACTCATTACGGTCACCATTTACGTTTAGTGGTTATTATACAGTCACGGGCTCACCGTACAACTCTGTATTTGCTCATGACATGACTAGTTGACCAGTTAAATACTCCACGTGGCACCTCTAGTGTTGCATCACATTTTCTCACTACCATCGTGCCCACCTGTCGACTTGTATCTACTCTACATCTACACTCTTATAAAATACATAAAATACACTCTTATAAAAAACAGAGTTGGTGATGATGGTGTGCTTGCCATCCTGCAATATAGGCCATCCGGTTTATATCTGACGGATAGGAAAGAAACTATGGCAATTTTGCAAAAAGGTACCCACACACCTCTCCACATTTGCAAATAAGGCCTTCCCCCGTTCATCATTTTCTCTCACAAGATAAACAAGTCATACAAATGCATCTTGATGTTACGTGCAACGCACGGGCATCTTGCTAGTAAGAATGAAAACAAATGACAAAAAAATATTTGGACGGTGGTTCGAAGTCATGACCGCGGGCACAGCGGACAAGGTGGCCTTGTATTGGTATGCTGAGCCGTCTGTTTTAACACACAGGAGCTGGTGTGGTGATTATACACACACGCACGCATGCACACGAACTGCATCCACGCAACACTCACACAAACACATGCACCCACGCACGCACACAACACTCACACGTACACACGCAGCCACGCACGCACGCAACACTCACACGCACACATGCACGCATGCATGCACACACCAGTACACCACACGACCAACACACACTCTCACGCTCAAGTGCTCAACCTACACGTGCATGCGCACACATCAGGCCCTGACAGACACGTACACAGCCAGGTGATTCCCGTGCACGGGTTGGAGCCTTGTCGTGCATGCGTAAATTTGTGTTTATCTGACCTTTTCCTATGCGAACTGACAGGTGGGACCCACAAGGAACATGGTCAATTTAACTAGTCAACATGGCGCCACATAGACTATTTGGTCGGTCAACAGAGTGCAATCCGATGCTGAACTGTGAGCAAGTGACCGTATAATCACCACAAAACGTATATAGTGACCGTAATCAGCTTATTCTGAAGTTCGGTGACCGTATTACGCTTTTGTCTCTGTAGGCCCTCCAAAACTACATCTCTACATGTTCTCGCATGTTACATCTAACAACTATGCAATACAGCACTACTACTACACTCTAACACAATAAATCATATGTGTTTTTAGTTTTACTAGATATCATATTGTTACTTATAATTATTCAGTTTGCATACATTAAAATTGCCTTTGAAATGTATGGCCAGTATCATCTACCGCGCGGGAAAAGTCCCGCCCTTTCCTGTTTAATCGGGTTTGTATCGATGGATCGTGTGAAACAGCAAAACTATAGTACTATACAGTACAAGTGACAGTTCACTGGGCCGTCATGTCGTCTACTCCTCCCTTGTAAGAGTGGAGCGCTCGCTTTCATAAATCTTCTAGTCCCTTTCGCCGACATGTGGGACATCAAGCTACCGGGTCCATGTGCCATACCGGAATACAGTGCAGAGCAGCCGGGGTGAAGCACCCCAGTCATGGCGCCGGCGTAGTAATGAGCAATGAGGCGTCAAATCACAAAGCTGCACCTTTCCCGCAGTTAAGTTGGAGGGACGAAGTAATAATGCTAAAAAAAGAAGTTGGAGGGACGAAGCAACCATCATTACACTCGTTGCTGAATCTGCTTCTCCCTCATCTTCTTCAACTTAACCACGTGTTGCTTCTGCCGTTGTTCTACCTCATGTGGGACGCGGATCGGCTTGGTAAAGCACTGACATGTGGGACCGCATGTTAGCAAACCGCCAGGACAACGTCCTCCAAAAATAAGAAGCCTAATCCTAGACTTACAAAGGGCTACGTAGCTGCTACGTATACTTTCCATCTAATCTATATATGCCCCCCCCCCGATTTTCAGGTGGGGTGGGCCTAATCCTCTCCTTTAATCCAATCAAATAGTTCCACATCACATCAGTTCGTAACTTTACGTAAACCATTACGTGGATGTAGCATTGCTTAAGTAAGAAACCTCCCCGCCATCCGCGCGGCAAAATCACCTCCTTTTTACTAATCTTGATTCTATAATTTTTTAGATCAATATAATTGAGATTTGTATAGATAGCACACAGGAGAAAAACCAAGTGGTACGGTTAAGGGCATCCACAATTTGTAGCCAAATGTGAAAATAGCTTTTGGCATCATGGGAACCATTGTGGACGGTGTTGCCAAAGCCAAAAAGATGGAACCAAAGCTCCCTGATTGATTGATTGAAGGAATAGAAAAATGCAACGTCTCTCCTCTTTCTCCCATGCTTGGACGCATGTAGTATAGTATAGAGCACAGAGTCTACTCCCCTGTCCCTTCTATCACAAATCACAAAGCAGTGAGGCGTCAAATCACAAAAGCACGGACGAAGCAACCATCATTTCACTCTTCGCTGACTCCACTTCTCCATCATCTTCTTCGAGAAACCATCTCACCACACTAGTACTCCTAGTAGTACTAGTAAAGGACTTCCTGGATGCAAATAAGGCGGTTGTCTCGGCTTGCAGGCGGCACTTGCGAACGACTTACTGTGGTCTCCCTCAATGGTGTTCTCCATCGAACGCCCTTCACCAAACCACAAAAAAAAAGATATCGTCGATGTCACCGCAATGGGGAAGGAAGTCAAATATAGTTACTACCTCCATCTTTTGTGTACACAAGTCCAGTATGTCAAAATTACAATTTGCAAAGGGCCACTAACACTAATCGAGGCAAAATTGATGGGGTTAGCAACAAAGGACATTAATATCCCCTGCATGCATGTGGAAGTGAGAAGGTTGGTTTGCATGGCGCTGCATTAATCAAGCGATGAGGAGTGAGATGGTTAGCTCTTTAGTCTTTGGAGAAAAAATACGCATTAATTGACACGTGAAACGAGGATTTGTATCGGTTAAATCCCGCAAAGGAAAACCCCGCCTTTCTTTTTTAACACTAGTACTCCAAGTACGTACGTACTTATCCTGTTTGGGTCTAGGCCTTGCATTGCCACACTTCGCCACACATTTTTGCCAAGCTTGCCTAAAGTTTTAAAAATGAGAAGGAGGTACACTTGCGCACGACTGTCGTGGTCGCACTGCACTGTCACACGGTCGCTCCTGCATGCCGCGGTCGCATCGCACCCTCACACAGTCGCTCCTGCACGCCGCAAACCTAACCAAGGGAACGCACCCTCACTGACATGTGTTGTCGCATGTGAACAAACCAAACTCAGCCATCCTATCGCTGACACATAATTTTCGTTCATAGAGTATGTTTATCCAACCGCATGTTGGGGAGTATCCGTATGGCCCGTGCGGTGGTCTGTTGGGGAAGAAGAAGAGGTGAGGAAGAAGGAAAGAAGGGTTAGGAGACGTAGGATATTCATCCAACCGCCTGAAATGGTAGACTGACCCAAGTCAGGCGACTTGCATAACAAATATATGTTTTTACACAGCAAAAGATCCATAAAAACAACAACATAAAGAAAAACTATCACTGCTCGCGGAAAGATACGGCCTCGTCGTCTTTGGCTGCCGGCGCGAACCAGCCGTCGCTGCCGACGTGTGTCTCCGCACCGTGGTTGTCCTCGGCCTCCAGCTACTCATTCAAGCGGAGCGTGCGGGCGCTCTGCACGGACGAGAGCACAGCCCGGTTCAAGTCGAGGACGTTCGGTTTCGCCTGCAGGAGGGCCTCGATGGCAACGGCATCTGCGCGCTCCGCGTCGAGTCAAGCCTCCACTGCCCGGTTCAAGTCCAGGATGTCCGGTTCCGCCTGCAGGAGGGCGTCGATGAGAGCGGCATCCGCGCGCTCCGGGTCGAGTCGAGCCTCCACCGCACGGTTCAAGTCCAGGCCGTCCGGTTCTGCCTGCAGGAGGGCGTCGATGAGAGTGGCATCCGCGCGCTCTGCGTCGAGTCGAGCCTCTGCCGCCCGGTTCAAGTCCAGGACGTCCGGTGTAACACCCCGGTGTAATGACGCTACAGTAATCCCTGAGATCAAGCTAATCATTTTGCTATAACAGTGCTTGGTCACTTTGATCAATATTCCATTTGAAATTCCAGTTGAATTCAATTTGAGTTTATGTGTGAAATTCAAAAATGCTCAGACATGAAAACTAAAATGTTCATCATGTGGAACATATTCTTCTGGTAATATTGGTGGTGAACCAACATTTTTGCAAAATGTCTAAGTGGCCTAAAATAGCTAAAACAGAAGTTTTATAAGAAAAGAAAACTGTTTTTAAGGGGAAGAAGGGCCTCAGCCCATGGCCTTCCCATGGGCCTCGGCCCACCACAGCAAGCCGGCCCAGCTCCCCGCACCACGCCCTCTTCCTCTTCCTCGGTCGGGCGCTGCTACAGGGCGCAGTCGCCACCCGACCACCTCGCCGGCCACGCCGGGAGACGATAAGGGCGACGCCTTGGGCGCCTCTCCCACTTCCCCTTGCCCACTCCGCCCGGTCCACCTCTCCCTCTCCCCACCAGATTCCTCCTCACCTCCCCCTCGTTCCCCGTCCACCTTCGAGCGCAGTCGCCGCCGCCCTCCGTCATTGTCGCGGCCACCGGCGGCCCCGCGCCTGTTGACCCTGTCGGTGAGCTTAGCCAGGGTCGACTCCTTGGACTGGCGACCTCCACTGGAACCGGGAAGCACCGCAGCTGCCGTTCGTCCTCGTCCCCATCTCCGGCTGCCGCCGATCTTCTTCGTCTCCGGCGCCGTCTCTTCTGCTACTAAACCTCCGAGGGCCATCGTGAGTGCCGCAAAGTGAGCCCCTCTTCCCCTTCACTCGCTCCCCTGGCCTCTTGCGCTCCCGTAGCCACCCCGTCCGCCAGGGCCAAGCTCAGCTCTGCCGCATAGCTCGCCGCCGTCGCCATGGGCATCGTCATGCTCACCCGAGCACTCGAGAGTGCTCAGGCCACCTCGCCGCGTCCGCCCGTGCCGCTAGGCCCCTTCCCGTAGCCTCTAGCGCCGACCACGCGTTTGCTCGAACTCCGGCGACCACCGCGGTGCGCGCCGCCGTCGTTTTAGTGCGTTTCTGGCCGGGCCACCACCGCAGTTCGACGCGTGCTGTTCTGCTCGTTCGAACACGCCCTCGCGCGGGCGAAACGGTTGCCCGTAGGCGAAATCCGACGAGGCCCGAGGCCCTCCACCGCGTTTTGGCATCGCCGGTTCAAGCCGCAGGCCACCGCCGGCGTGGCACACCCGGGGCCCGCCCCTGGGTCACTGCCAGTGGGGCCCAGGGAACCTAGTTGACTGGGTTGACCAGTCAACCCTGCTGACTGGGCAACTCTCAACCACTGACCAGTGGGGCCTACCCCCCTAATTAACAGGAATTAATTAAATTAGTTTAGTTAACCTAAATAGTGACTGACAGGTGGGACCCACTGGCCAGTTTGACCAGTCAGCGGGTCTGTTGACCTGCTGATGTCATGCTGACACTCTGCTGACGTCATAATTCCATTTTTGTTAATTTTGATAATTCCAGAAAATGTTTAAAACTTTGAAAAATCATAGAAAATAAACCGTAGCTCGGATCAAAAAACTTTATATATGAAAGTTGCTCAAAAAAATCCAACGAATCCAAATACGCGGTCCGTTATCTGTCACATGCCCCTAGCATGCTGAACATGGAACTTTCCCCCTCCGGTCATCTGTCCGACACAGGTCCGGAACCGGGAAAACATTCCCGGTTGACTTCCCCCCTCGCTGGTATCGTGTAGCACCGTGTTAGAACACGTCTAGCTCTGCATGTTGTCCTATTATGTTATGTTTGCTTTATATTTACTGTTTCTTCCCCCTCTTCTCTCCGGTAGACCCAGAGACCGATGCTGCCCCTGTGATCGACTACGTCACCGACGACCCCTCCTTGCTAGAGCAACCAGGCAAGCCCCCCCCCCCCTTTGATCATCCCGATATCGCCCATTCCTTTCTCTCATGCTTGCAGTAGATTTTGCTATTGTTATTGTTTGCTCCTATTCTGATGCATAGCCTGCTTTTGTAACCTGCTTATTGTTACCTTACCTGCTTATCCTAAACTGCTTCGTATAGGTTGGTTAGAGATCCATCAGTGACCCCCATCTTGTCCTTGTTGCCCCTGCTTCATCATCGAAGACCCGATCAACGGGATCAAAGACCAGGCCCCTTCACCGCACATCACTTTCCCCTTAGTTGCTCGACACTGCTGGGTTACTATCGAGTGCCGAGGGTGAGACCTCTACATCACTTCTAATGTTAACCCTGTAGTGTAGCTATTCGGTCGTGGTCATCGAGGGTGATTCCGCCTTAACCACTTCCGATACGACTCTGTCATGTAACCCCTCAAGTGTGAACCTCGGGGGTGATTCCTCTTACGTTCACCTTGATGATTACATTGAGTGGAATTCACCGGGGGTGATTCCTCGGGTTTTCCCCTTGATGTTTTGACACACGGATACTTGGACTTTACAACTGTTACTTGGAAAGGCGGGTCGACCCTGAGGGGTATCCGCGAGTGATGTGGAGACGAGTTGACCTAGAGGGTACCCAAGAGCTGAATATGAGGCGTGGCCGGGCATTCTTAGCCCTTGCCGCAAGTCCTCGAGACGGGGCAACGGGGTCACATCTTTCGTGAGTCTCTGCTCGTGACCGCACTACCAACACACTAACGGTTTGGATATTTGATCCGAGGGGCCTCTGGCCTGATAGCACTAACCATCACGTGGGCATAGTATGGGAGTTCTGCGTCGTATGCATCAGCCGAAGCTTAATAGACGTCAACGACTGAGCGGCGCGCGCCGGGTTGGACTGGTTACGCCTTCACTTGTAAAAGGGAGGCTAGGTTTGCTCACCGGCCGCGTACGCAACGTGCAGGAGTTTCCGGGGAGATGGCCCATGACCCCTGGGGGCATAGGTTTAGTCTGGCGTGTTGACCTCTCTATTAAGCCTAGGTCGGGTTGCGGCATATTGTTTGGCCGAGGCCGGGCATGACCCAGGAAAGTGTGTCTGGCCGGAGTTAATCAAGCGTGGTGGGTAAGTTGGTGCACCCCTGCAGGGAATAAAACATCTATCGATAGCCTGTCCTACGGTAACGGACACTCGGAGTTGTATCCCGATCGATACAACTAGAACTGGATACTTGTGATGAGAATTGGATGGTGATGAGAATTGGATCTTGATGATAATTGGATAGTATGGCTTTGGGATTGCTTTCTCGCAAGGAGTCGAGAAAGGATCTCTGGCCGAGGTTGATAACACTACTACTACTTTCCTTTATGCTACTCTACTCCCTCTTGTTTGCTGCAAGATGGTGGTTTCCAGAAGATGCTAGTCTTTGATAGGACCAGGCCTTCTCTCTATTCTGGCATTTCTGCAGCCCAGTCCACATATTCAGCCTTCCTTTGATAATGTTGCATATATAGTGTAGATCCTTGCTTGCGAGTACTTTGGATGAGTACTCACGGTTGCTTTGCTCCCCCTTTTCCTCCTTTCCTTTTCTTTCTGGTTGATGCAACCAGATGTCGAAGCCCAGGAGCTAGATGCCACCGCTGGTGCCTACTACTACATGTAGACCGCTGACGACCAGGAGTAGTTAGGAGGCTCCCAGGCAGGAGGCCTTGCCTTTTCGATCGTATATGCTTTTGTGCTAGCCTTCTTAAGGCAAACTTGTCTAACTTATGTCTGTACTCAGATATTGTTGCTTCCGCTGACTCTTGTGTATTCAAGCTTACGTATTCGAGCCCTCGAGGCCCCTGGCTTGTAATATAAAGCTTGTATTATTTCAATTTGTATCTAGAGTTGTGTTGTGATATCTTCCCGTGAGTCCTTAATCTTGATCGTACACATTTGCGTGTATGATTAGTGTACGATTGAATCGGGGGTGTAACATCCGGTTCCGCCTGCAAGAGGGCCTCGATGGCAGCGGCATCCGTGTGCTCCGCCTCAAGTTGAGCCTCCGCCACCCGGTTCACATCCACGACATCCGGTTCCGCCTGCAGTAGAGCCTCGATGGCAGCGGCATGCACGCGCTCCACGTCGAGTTGAGCCTCTGCCTCTCGGTCCTCCTTTAGTATCGCCGTGTTGAACCGCTGGTCCGCCTGCACCATGGGGGACTCGGACGCCGGCACAAAGTCGACGTCCATCGTCTCATACCCATCATGGGCCTTATGCTCCGCGACCTCTGCCATGAACATTGGATCGGCTTCCTCCTCGTAGCTTGGCTCCAGAGAACTCGGGGATTGGCCCGCCGCAAAGCAAGCTTGGGAACGAAAGTCTGTGGTGCCGACCGCCGCCGTGATTTCGGCGCGGCGCTCCGGTGTCAGCATCTTGTAGTAAATGATCTTGCGGCGCACCATGGCTTTTCGGCGAACTAGAGGACGCTTGATGCGGGCTAGGGGATCGAAAGGTGGGGGAATGGGCTGGAGATTTGGTGTGGTTTTAGGGCAGTGGCTGGCGTAGGCCGAGGAGCGAAGGTTCTGGTGTGAATAGTGGTTCCGATGACGATCAGTCAATCAGTTTTGATTGTACATCGCTCTTGTCGCATTCGTGTTGCAGCCCGGCATGCTGGACCCTCCATGTCGCTCACCGAATGGAACGCGCTTCGTCTTGTGGGACCGCAGTTGAGAGCAAACCGACGTCCCTCCCCGTCCCCCGCCCGCGTCATTTATTATACCATCACTCCCTCCGTTTTATGCGGAGTAAATAAAAACAGAGGGAGTATACTACGGATGAGGATCCCCTGTCGTGGCCGAACCCATTGAGTAACTGACATGCGGGGCCTAGCAAGCATGGGGTCCGCCAGTAAGAGATCGAAAGGGAGGGTAAGGCAGGGATACCTACGTCAGAGTATCCACTTCCACTATACTACTTTGACCAAATGTTAGAGTAATAATATATGACATGCAACTTACACAAATGTTAGAGTAATAATATATGACATGCAACTTTCACAAAGCATACAGGGTCTAATGCGTTTTTCGAGGCTAACTATGACCAAATGTTAGAGTAATAACATATGACATGCAACTTACACAAAGCATACGGTCAAATTCGTATGTGAAAGGAGTTTCCAATGATATAATTTTCACATTATCCATCTCATGTACTATTAATCTTGTCAATAGTCAAATTGGAAACCATCTCGAGTACAAATCTAGGAGTACGTACGAATCTAACAATATTTATTGGGCGTTGTTGAATGTTGATACCTTTTTGATCAAAGTAGAGATACTTTGACTACACATAAAACTTATATGTAAACTAGAAAGGATAGGAGGGAGTATATTTTACGTTCAAAAACGAAACGAACATTGAATACCCTTTATATATGATTTGCGGATGCTATGATCACCGGTTCAAAATTTTGAATCCGCCTTAGGTATCACGTGCCCCCACCCGTTCCCTCTCGATTTCATCTCGGGGTCCGGAGATCTATTGAAAGAGGACTAGGGTGGGTACATGCGAATGATACTCGGCGGAATGTTCAAATGAGGCATGCGGGAGGATGGACTCGACTGGAGGGCGACATGATCGATGGAGAAGAGGGTTGGAGAGGAATGAGAAATAAGCAAATACCACATGATTATACTTGAACGGCTCAAATAAACAACAAGTTGTCTCGCTTGGCCTACATACTGAAAGGCCTAATGCGCAACGCGGAGCACTGATGCTCGAATATGGCCGGGAAAATAGGGAAACCGACATGTGGGGCACACCCGTCGGGACGCCGTAACGCAGACTAGTCCAATGGAGGAGCTGGCCCACGACCTCCTTGCCACCGACAACCGTTCATGTGGGTCGTTGGGGCCAACAACGGGGCCATCTCCAGCACCGCCTCTGGACACGGCGACCGCGGTGAGCAACACGCTCATATCATCGCTAGACACGGTCGATTTCAGTGTGCCGAGGGTGGCGTTTGGTTTGTGCCCAAGGTTGCCCCATCAAAGCATTGGGTAGCCAGAATTTTGGTTGAGGTATTGGTTGCCCATGATTTGGCCGACATTGGCAAGAAAAATGAACTAGAGTTGGCTAGAGTTCATTGGCATGCCAAAGAAATGGCAACCATCCAAACAAAGACCAATCTTTGGGTCATGAAAAAAAATTGATTGAGGTATTGGTTGCCCATAATTTGACCGACATTGGCAAGAAAAATGAACTAGAGTTGGCTAGAGTTCATTGGCATGCCAAAAAAATGGCAACCATCCAAACAAAGACCAATATTTGGGTCATGACCAAAATTTTGGTAAGGTGCACTTTGGCCACAATCCAAACACACCCCAAAACCCGGCTCGTCGAGGATGCACAGGGCACTGCGACGCGTCCGTGGAGTGGTGTAGCGCGGCCAACTGCATCCTATGGACCTGAGACCATGCCGGGTCGCCTTGCTTTTTCAATGACATGCGGGGATCGCATGTGAGCAAAGGGCATCTCCAACATTGCCACGACCGCAGCTGACTACCCTGGCACACCAAAACCCTCGTCCCTCGCGCCGTCGCGCGGTGCGTTCCCAGGCGGCGCCAGCTGCCCGCATTCATGTCGTTTGTTCGTATGTCGTTGTTAAGAGGCTCGGTGTCCAAGGAACCAACTCCGGCGACTTAATGACGCACCCGGACGCTTGGCCTCACCGGAATGTGCTATTTAAAGGGGCAACGCCCAGCTAACCTCCACACCATAGCGCATCATCCTCCTACCTGGCACCACATCCGCCATGACCGCAAGTGCGAATGCTCTGCAGGAGAGCTTGTCTTCGGGGATGAAGCTTGAGGTCACCGCCCTCACTCAAGTCGCCTCTCGCGACGCAATAGCGGCGTAGCCGAACGCGGACGCGACCGCACAAGCGGTGGCCATGCTGGTGGCCGACGACGGGAGCACCGTCAGCCACGCGTCCTACTTGTTGTCGTCCAACGTCCGGCACCGCCGAGGTCGGGGACTCCTCCGAGGATGAGTAGGGCATGGGAGGCGGTAGGGCATGGTGTGCCAACTGGCCGGTCCATATCCCGTGTTCTACTCTTCCTCGCCGGATACCGCACCTTCACTTCATGGGTCTTGAACCCCGCCCCCATACATAGAGATCGCAGATGGAGGACGTCGGTTTCTGCCGTAGAATAGGTTTAGGCTCGGGTTTCTTTTATTTTTCTGTCCTATAAAAGTTCGAAATGTAATGAAAATCTATCGTGTTTGCATTAATCTCGGCCGTTGTATATGAACTTTCACAATAATATACATATTGTAGGAGTACTAGAAAGATGCCCGTGTGTTTCACGGAAGATCAAGATCTTGTGGGAGAAAAGGATGAACATGGGAAAGCCATATCTGCAAATGTGGAGAGAAGTGCCGGTAAATTGTCATAGTTTCCTTCCTATCCGTTAGATATAGATCGGACGGCCTATATTGCAGGATGACAGGCACACCATCATCACCAACTCTGCTTTTTATTGAACCGAGACAAATCTAACATGCGAAGTAAAATAAACACATAGGGTCTATACATACACAAATTATCTTAGGCACTCCAATAGTATGTCCACTACACATTCACGCATTTCACATATTTCTACATCTACAGGAACCTACGAAAGGGTTAACTTAAATTGCCTCTCTCTCTCTCTCCTCCCGTGATTTTCATGGTGGTGGGCCCTTCCTCCCCCGAATCTACAATCAATAGCTCACACGTTTCACATTATGTTAATTACGTAACTGGGATTACGTAGGTGTAGCATTACTCGTCCTAAAAAACCAACTAAGCCAACCTCCCAGCAAATCGTGCGGGAAAAGACCCGGCCACGCCATTTTAGTTGGGATTACCGGATTACTAGTAGTAGTATCGATGGATCGCGTGAAGCAACAAAAAAAATTGAGGGGGCGAAGCACCTAGTTTAAAAGGAAAAAAGGCGGTACACTCACGGCACTCCTGTCGCGGTCGCATTGCACCCCACACACATTCGGTCCTGCACACGGCTCACGCACACGGAACGCACTTCGGCTAGCCTCTTCATTGACACGTGGGACTACACTTGGAGAAACTGACCATGCGCCAAACTCCCCCTACCCACCGCGCAAAAATCCTCCCCCCCCACCCAAAAATTCCCCCCAAATCCGATTCAACCGCCCTTCGGCCAACTAGCCAATAATATTCACCAAACCCCACTCCCCCCTTTCCCCCTCCACTCCATTCGCTCCGCCAAAGCCACCCTCCCCGTCGCGCCGATACGTCGGCGCCGCGGTTCGGCGATCCTCTTGCTCCCACAGTATGCTCTCGTAGACTGCCGTCCTCTAGCTGCGCCACCACCTCTAGCTACGTTCTTGTGGAGGCGCACGGTGGTCAGCGCTGCCACCGCTGGTGATGTTCGTGTGGAGACGCACGGCAGTCAGCTTCTCCCACGGTACGCGCATTCTAGACTGAGGCCCCGTTCATGTCGGTGTAGCGTTGAATGTTAGCTGATAGACGCTGTTAATCTCACTGTTTGCCGAAGTAGTTTACTATCAATATGCTCTGCTTAAGAAGCTTCCTTGCCCTGTTCTGCACTCAATCTGCTTAGCTGAGATGGCATGCCAAGGCCGATTAGTAGCTAAAATATCCTGCCATATATTTATTGTGACATAGATTGCCATGGTCTAGTAGCCAATCTGTTAGGTGAAATAGCTCTACATCGTTTTATACTCGATCTTTGTTGCTGCGATGGCCTTCGATAGTTTGATGGTTGTGTGCTCGGCCTCATTGACTGCTGAAACAGCCTGCCATAATTTAGCACTCAAGTCTGTTTGCTGAATTAGCTTTACATATATTTCATTACTTAGATCTGCTCATTCAAATATCTTGCCATAGCTTTAGACATCGGCCTAGGTATTTTTTTTCTGGACTTCATAAAAAAGCATATAGGTTTTTCTTGTAATATCTAGTAGAAGAACTAATTTGTATGTCTAACAGATGGACAAGACTTGGATAACTTCTGCTCGAAGATTCTCCACTGCATATGTCGAGGGGGTTGAAAACTTCATGAACTTTATCAGAGCTGAGTACGGTGGTCCGAAATCAGATGTGCTCTGCCCGTGTAGCAATTGTATGAATTCAGTTACAAGACCCCAGTCAACTATGCAAAATCATCTACACTTGTATGGGATGTCAGTCACATATACTAGGTGGGTTCATCATGGTGAAGCTGTGAACGTCAGTGTTATTGACTACGTGGAAGCAGAAGATCACCATCTTGATCTTCCTGATGCTCAGGTGGAAGAGGAGGAGGAGGTGGTGGTGGCAGAGCCAGTGAGTTTGACCAACATTGAAACAATGCTATGAAATGCTTGTGCATTCCGTGAACTTTCACCTGCAGAAGAAAAACGGTGGGCCCGCATGTTGGAATAATGCAACCTTGCTATCACCCCAGGAAATAAGCTGTCAGTATTCTCAGCTATGGTCACCTTTCTTCAGGTGAAGACATCTGAGCGGATGACCAACAAATCATTCGATGCGATGTTGGCTGCTTTCCGCAAATCTTTCCCAGATGCGTCTGAGCTGCCACACACCTACAGTAAAATGAAGAATTTCCTTCATGCAGTTGGAATTGGATATGATATGATCCATGTTTGTAAGACTAATTGTGTTCTGTTCCAGAAGGATTATGCCAACTTAAGTGAATGCCCGAAATGCAAATCATCAAGATGGAAAGATGGCGATGCTGTGAAGAGGATTCCTCATAATGTTCTTAGACATTTTCCAATTACACCAAGATTGCAGAGGTTGTTTCATGATGCTGAAACAAGAGAGGATGTACTGTGGCATTCTAGGAACCAGGAGTATAGAGATCAGAATGTAATGAGCCATCCATCTCATGGTAGTGAGTGGAAAAGTTTCAATGATAAACACAAAGAGTTTGCTGCTGACCCAAGAAACATTAGACTTGGCTTAGCTTCAGATGGATTTAACCCATTTGGCCACCAGAGCGCCATATATAGCATCTGGCCAGTGTTTGTTATCCCTTACAACATGCCTCCAAATGTCTGCACCAAAGAATCAAACTACATGATGGCCTTGCTCATCCCAGGTCCAAAAAGTCCTAGAAAGGATTTTGATTTGTTCATGGAGCCTCTTGTGGAGGAACTTCAACAACTATGGAAGGGTGTTCTCACTCGAGACCTATGTAGCAGCCCACCAACTGATTTCTTTCTGCGTGCTGTTGTAATTTGGAGAATCCATGATTATCCGGCTTTGGGCACTATGCCAGGGCGAACGACACATGGTTACAATGCATGTGTTTGCTGTGACAGGAATCCGCTGTCATACGCAATACTTAGCAAGATCTGTTACATTGGACACTGTCATTTCCTTGCCAAGGACAAGCCGCGTCCTAGAAAATACCGAAGACATGTGTTCAATGCAAATCATGAAAACTGTGATGCGCCAAAGAGGCTCACTGCCGATGAGTTGCAAGTGGAATTAGAGAAGGTCAGGCATATTACACCATGAAACCATCTTGGTAATGGTAGCGGGAAAAGGAAGCGTGGCACGGTAGAAGAGAGATTATTGTTTACCCGCAGGTCCACTTTGTGGGACTTGGAGTATTGGAAAGATTTGGATCTGCGGCATAATCTTGATGTGATGCACATCGAGAAAAATATATGTGACAGCATTATCGGCACACTTCTTAACATTGAAGGAAAGACGAAAGATACCTTAAAATCTAGGATTGATTTGACACACCTGGGTATCAGAAAGGATTTGCAGGTGCAAGATGAAGGTAAACCACGGGATATGGCACCAGCCGTGTACGTCTTGGACAAGGTAAAAAGAAAAGAATTCTGCGAGGTCCTGTCACGTGTGAGATTCCCACATGGATTTTCTTCCAACCCTGAAAGGAGAGTCAGTGCAGATGGAAACAAGGTACAAGGGTTAAAAACTCATGACTTCCACGTCCTACTTCAAAGGGTTTTACCTGTTATCCTTAGAGGATTGGGCCGCCCTGACTTATACAAAGCAGTTGCAGAGTTGGGACAATTCTTCAGGGAACTCTGCAGTAGAAATATCAGGATAGATGCTTTGGAGCGTCTTAGAGACAAGATACCAACTATCCTATGCGACCTTGAGAAGATATATCCTCTAGCCTTCTTTGATGTGATGGTGCATTTGGCTGTTCATCTACCTGATGAGGCACTACTTAGAGGTCCAGTACAGTATGGCTAGATGTACCCTATTGAAACGCGGCTAGGAACTTTCAAAGGCTATGTTAGGAACAGAGCTAGACCCGAGGGTTCCATTGCAGAGTCCTACATTGCTACAGAAGCATTGACATTCTGCTCAAAATACATTGAAATAGCTGATCAGCTTAGCAATGAGGTGGGTGAAGACAATCCCGGGCTCAATGTTTTCGATTATTTTGTTCGAGTTACAGGGAAGAGTCGACAAGAGGACAAACCTAAAGATTTGGACAAAATGGTTTGGTATGTGTTGAATAACTGTCCTGAGATACTACCTTATATCAAGTAAGTGCAGTACTGCAGCTTATATATCGTAATCTACTAAACTTGCAGCACATTCTTATATATTTAGATGTTTGACGTGATCACTATGTTGTGCACCATCTACAAAGAGGAGTTACTTCCGCAAAATCCAAGAAACATTGACAAACTGGTTATGGCAGGATTTGCGAAATGGTTCAAGAACCATGTAAGCTTTTGAAGTGCACTGTCAGTTTTTTTAATATATTGAGTACATAAGATGATCAACTTGTCTATTTTCTAACCATAGGTTAAGAAGATGCGGGAGGATGGGCAGGTAGTTGATGATGCCCTTTACTCGCTAGCAATGGGTCCTGGTACTCGGGTAAGACATTGTGAATCTTGCGTTGTTGGAGATGTGCACTACAATACCCTTGCACGAGACGAAGGCAGGAAGACACAAAACAGTGCCATCATGAGCACGGATAGATATGACAAAGGGACAACTAAAATGTATGCTAACATAACAGACATTGTTCAGTTGCAGTATATCTCCAGTTTCAAGGATCATCGGTGTGTGGTTCTGTTGTGCTGTCGTTGGTATAACCTATTTTCCAGGATCGCAAAACCCAGAGCTGATGATTATTTCAAATCTATCAATGTTAAGGCAGCGTACCAGACCAACAAGCCTTTTATTTTGGCAAATCAAGCAACACGGATATTTTTCTTGGAAGACACATTTGGTCGTAGTGATGACTGGAGAGTATTGCAAAGGTTTGAGCAGAGGAATTCGTTTAATGAAGTTGCACAACAAGATGATGCTTACACTGCTCCTGATGTACAAGATAACACAAATGTTCCTAATATCTTTGAGAACCATCACGTTAATGACGCCAGCGAAAAGATTGACTGTCGTGCTGTGGACATACAAGAGTTGATCAAGAAGAAGCCAACGTTCGAGGACGTTGAGGACGAAGAAGATGATGACATCATGGGGAATTACGATTCAGACTGATACACATGGCGAAGATGTTGACGCTGCTGCTGCGGATGATGATTACATTGCTTTTGTAGTATTTTCCTATCAGAAGACATTTTTTTATCTACTATGTGAAATTGTGTTTGCTATGACAACTAAAACCTGATGAACATGTTGTTTAGTATTTTGCTGTGAGAACATCACTTGTTATGTATGCTGATTTGTGTTTGGTGATTGTATGACAACTAAAACATGATGACATTGTTGTGTAGTTGTACTCATATTTGGCTGTGAAACTTGAATTTGATGACATGGTTTGCTGTTGGACTGCAATTTGCTCGGCGTCTTTGAATGAGAACGAAGCTGACCCGACAGGGCCTCTACTATTTATTTATTTATATGAGCAAAAGGGGATACCCCCTCATTTTCCGTTAATAGAAATCATTAGATGTTCACAACACTACGCCCAGCCTGCTACACAGGTTTCATTCATTACTAGTTTCAGCAAAGTGCTCATGTCGTAGCCACTGAATACATCACGAGTGCTACATACACTGCAAATAAAGAGACAATCATCCTACAGAGCACATCAATTTTGCCCATTATCTTCACAAGCTCTTTCATCTCCTCGTTGCTGTCAAGGTCGTTCAGCAGCTGTTGCTTGGCCATGATCAGAGGAACTGCATCTTTAACCTTCTGCTCTGCATCTTCCTCTTTTGCCGTTCCTTCAGTTACTTGTCCAACACCCCAACCTGCTGGTATTGGGATTCCTCGGCTAACCGAATAATCAGCATAGTTGCATTCCCCCACATCAGCAACTTCCCAGAAATACAAATCACACGAATCTTCCCTTTTCTGCACGAATCAAATTGGAAGATCATCAACCAAACTATTAAAAAAATCAGCAACTGAAAGCAGCAGAACAACACTTAAACATATTATTACCCCATGATTCGGGCATTTGTAGAAGACTCGGCCAGGGTTGTGGATTGTGGTTGAGACGCGACGGATGACTCTGCGTGATTTGCAGCAGTGGCACCACACCAACGACAGCGAGTTGCGATGAGCAATCGGCTGCGGTGCGCGTGCCGGAGGGGGTGTGATGAGACCCATAGGTGATGGTACGGGTGGCGACTTGGCGCATATCTGGTTGTTGCCTGCTGAAGAGCAGGTGGACGTGCAGCCAGTGGACATGGTTGCTGTGGCCAGGCTTCTGGTGCTAGGCAGAGTAAGTAGAGAAGAGGAGAAGCGAACGTTGGATATGTCAGTTTCATTACTTGCAGAGTAGCATAGCACCATATATAGAATATAGTCATAGTCTAGGTTTAGATTCGAACCAGCTACAGGAGCATGTCTTTCTTTTTTCTAAAACTCGGTAACGTCTCTTTACTGGTACACTAGCTTGTTCTGTATGCCTTCCCAAGTCTTTGATTTTCTTTCCCTTTTTTGCAAGGAAGGAAGGAGGACAAAATTGAGAGTTCCTCGGACTCGAACCCAAGACATCTCGGTTGAAAACCAAGGGTGCTAGTCACTTATGTGGCGAACGTTCCCTGTGAGGAGGACGGCAGACGAACGCATTTTCCTCGCAGTTTTCTTCCTATATATAAAAAAGTATGCTACTTGGTGTCCGCTTAGTCAAAAAACGATTGTGCCAACCTTGACCATTGGATTGACATTCAACGTCTGTCGCGTTTCTTCAGTCTCTTCCTCCTCGAGCCGCCAAAGCCAAACCAACGTCAGTGGGACCGACTGCTCCCGCCTCCCACGGCTGGCTGTGATCTTCCCCGGCTCCTGTTCGCTCCCATACGAGGCCTCACCATCGTCCTCCGCCTTGGTTCGCTCGCCGTGGTGCCGCCCTCCGGTGTTGTCAACATGGTCTACAACCGAGAGGAATAAGGAGATGCATGTACATGGTGAGGATGACAGTAGGGACCCAGCAGCGCGCGCAGTAATTTTGTTTTTTCAGGACGGAGAAGGGTATCAACTGGGTTGTGCGGGACCCATGGCCCATCTAGCCCAGGCTTTTATTTCATATGTTTAGCACATGACCAGCCCAGTTTGTTTTTTTCCTTTCTGAAAAATGGCTAGCCAGCTATTTTGTTTTTTGCAGAATAACCAACATAGGCCTACTTGCTTTTCTACGCCCTGCTGGGCTGGAAATCTTTCAAGATGAGGAGGGATGCATTTTGCCCAGAAAATGGGCTATAAGTGATAAGAAATGGGCTATAAGTAATAAGAAATGGGCTATAATTAATAATAAATGGGCTGTAAAATGAAAAAAAAATACATCAAACAGGCAATTAGTTCCAAAATACTGTTTTCTTTTGGATTTTGATATTTTAAATTTCATTGTTTTTGTGCGGGTAAAATTTCATTGAATTTAAATTAAGGTATATTTAGATTTAAAATTAATTTGAATCTGGCTAGAAATTTCGGGCTGTATGCTGTTTGGGATAGATTTGCAGGCTGACTTGTGGGTCTACTAGGTTGATGTGTACTTTGGCTTTGTCAACTTAGTCCACAAACGATTCTAGCAGCAGTGACCGTTGGATGTTAATCCAACGGCCGTGTTGCTTCTTCAATATCTGATCTTCTTGCTCCAGCCGCCCAAACCAGCTCCGGTGGGACTGCCTGCTCCCGCCTCCCGTGGCCGGCTATGCTGCCGCACAGGCCGCACCGCCCCACCCTACTTCATTGCTGGCCAGGCCATTCCTCTACTCACCCACATCTCCTGTTATTTTCCGGCGACGGCAGCCGGACCAGTAAACCCTCGTACTCCCCACCGCGTGGGCAATCATTGTCGAGTCTTCCCTGGCTCTGTGTCGTTCCCTTCCTAGGCCTCACCGTCGTGCACCGCCATGGTGCTCTCGGCGCGGCCTGGTCAACGTGGTCAACGAACAAAATCCATCGGCCGTGGACTGTACGCGCAAAATAATGATTCCTCCACATGACACCTAGGACCCACCGGAAGGGCCTCTGTATTTCGCAAAAAAACGTTCCCCCTGCTGACATGTCGGACCCACCAGCTATATCTTCGCACGCAAGGAAGTGCCTCCTTATTACGCACAAAAAAATGAATACCCCCTGCTAGCTGGGACCCACCATAGTGGGAGGATGACTTGTGGGCCAACTAAGTTGACGGGGACGGAGGGCTTTGTCAACTTAGTCAATATGAACGATTCTAGCTCCAGTGACCGTATGATGTCCATCCAACGGCCGTAGTGCTTCTTCAACCTCTGGTCTTCTTGCTCCAGCCGCCCAAAGCAGCGTCAGTCGTGCCGCATACTCCTGCCTCCCGTGGTCGGCTGTGCTGCCGCGGAGGCCTCACCGCCCCCTACTATTCCCACCGCGGGCCAGGCCCTGCAGCGATGGCAGCCTCACACCGCAGCCAAACCAGTGAACCCTCGTACTCCTCCCCGCGCGGGCTTCCACTGCCGCGTCTTCCCCGGCTCCGCGTCGTCCCCTTCCTAGGCTTCGCCATCGTCCACCGCCGTGGTGCTCTTGACGCGGCCTGGTCAACGTGGTCAAGGAACGACTTCCATCGGACGTGGACTATACGTGGAGAGGCTGACACCTGGGTCCATGGCCGCAGCAAGGAAGTGCCTCCTTATTACGCGGAAAATAATGATTCCTCCACCTGACAGTTGGGACCCACCAGACGGGCCACTCTATTTCACGGAAAAACATTTCCCCCTGACTGCTGGGACCCACCAGCTTCATCTTCGCACGCAAGGAAGTGCGTCTGGGCAAAAATAAACGATCCCCCCCCCGACTGCTGAGACCCACCAGCTACACCTTCGCACGCAAGGAAGT
>NC_041393.1:468936360-468937478 GCF_002162155.2 Triticum dicoccoides
GACTGCTGGGACCCATCGGCTACATCTTCGCACGCAAGGAAGTGCGTCTAGGCAAAAAATGATTCGCCCCCCTGACTGCTGGGACCCACCAGCTACATCTTCGCACGCAAGGAAGTGCCTGACAGTCGGGACCCACTTGGTCGAAGCATATGTAGCGTTGTCATTCTGGTCGTGAACGTGTACGTACATATATACTGGTGGATGTAGAGGCGTGCACGTGTCGTAGTAGAGGCACACACGTAGCATGTACACGTACGTACAGCAGCTAGGGTGCAAGAAAGAAAATACGGCCGCGTATGTGTACATACGGGCGGGGTCTCGAATGCTTACTCGCGCATACGTACGGCGAGGGCTCATGTACATGGCTGGGTTGGAACGGAGAAACAGCGTCGTCGTCGTGTTCATGGGAAGGCAAAGGAATGCATCGTGTTCATGGGGAGGCAACGGAATGCGTCGTGTTCATCGGGAGGCAACGGAACGCGTGGGAGCCAACCAGCTGGGTCGGAACGAAATGCGTGGTCGTGTTCATCGGGAGGGCTTGGACGGAACAGTCAATGGAAACGAGGCCTGGCATGCCATAGAACGGAGGAAACGGCCTTGTGTTTGACCGGCCACGTTCGAAATGGGATCCTGTTCATCGGGAGGGGTCTGGCGTACCGCAAAACGGAGGAAATGGACCTCCTACGGTCAAAACGGGGGTCCTGTTGATCGGGAGGGGTGTGGCGTACCGCAAAACGGACCTCCTACGGTCGAAACGGGGGTCCTATTGATCGGGAGGGGTCTGGCATACCACAAAACGGATGAAACGGACCTCCTACGGTCGAAACGGAGGTCCTGTTCATCGGGAGGGGTGTGGCATATCGTAAAACGGGACTCCACGGGATACTGTTCATCTCCACCGATGACCTCCTCCATCCTCCACGGGCTACCGTCGACCTCCTCCAGCCTCCACGGGCTCCTGTTCATCCAGCTTCCACCGCGCGCTACTCCACCGGCTACTGTTCAACCACCCCTCCACGGGCACCCATCCACCGTCTACTATTCATCCAGCCCTCCACACCACGGGGTCCTGTTCATCCACCCCTCCACGGGCACCCCTCCACCGTCTACTGTTCATC
>NC_041393.1:468937488-468960576 GCF_002162155.2 Triticum dicoccoides
AACGCTCACTGTTCATCCAATCGATCGGCTTCAGTTAGCAGCAGTAGCGAAGGAATCTCCCGATCGGGTTCAGTTAACAGCCATCGATCGGTCGCTCGGGTTCAGTAATGTGTAGCCTGCAGTGCAATCGCTCGGGTTCAGTTAGAGCCCAACGCCTCGCTCGGGTTCAGTTAGAGCCAACACCTCGCACACACACGCATACATGTATGAGAGAAACGTGCATCGCTCGGCCCCCGACCTCCCACCGTAACCGGGAACTCCCCGAAATTTTCCTCGCCCTCGCTTCTACCACAGTTTTTTTCCGTCATGGACGGCCCAAAGAATGTCATGCAGCTGCGTCTTCGGCCCGCCCAGGACGGAAAGCCCATTTTCTGCCATGACTTTTTGTCATAGAAGTAGGAGCCCACCACATCTATGATGATACCGGGTTTTTTCACAATTATCGTCATAGAAGTGTCATATGTATGACAGAAAAAAATTCGTTTGGCCCAAAATGTCACGGATGTGTCTTTTTTTTGTAGTGATAACAGGGGGTGTGGGTGAGTAGAGGGATGGCCTGGCCAGCAGTGGGAGTAGTAGGGGGCGGTGAGGCCTCCGCGGCATCACAGCCGGCCATGGGAGGCAGGAGCATGCAGCACGACCAGCGCTGATTTGGGCGGCTGGAGCAAGAAGACCAAAGGTTGAAGAAGCACTACGGCCATTGGATGGACATCGTACGGTCACTAGAGCTAGAATCAATCCTATTGACTAAGTTGACAAAGCCCTCTATCCCAGTCAACTTAGTAGGCCCACAAGTTAGCCTCCCACCAAGGTGGGTCCCAGCTAGCAGGGGGAGTATTCATTTTTTGTGCGTAATAAGGAGGCACTTCCGATGGGTCCGAGCTGACAGCGGGGGGGGGGGGGACATTTTTTGCAAAATACAGTGGCCCGTCCGGTGGGTCCCAGCAGTCAAGGGGAAATGTTTTTTTCACGAAATATGGTGGCCCATCCGGTGGGTCCCTGCTGTCAGGTGGAGGAATAATTATTTTCCGCGTAATAAGGAGGCACTTCCTTGTGGCTGCCGTGGAACCAGCGGTCAGCCTCTCCACGTACAGTACTCTTCTGATGGAAATCGGTCGTTGACCACATTGACCATGCCGCGCCGAGAGCACCACGGCGGTGGAAGACGGCGAGGCCTAGGAAGGGGATGGCGCGGAGCCGAGGAATATGCGGCAGTGGATGCCCACGCGGAGAGGAGTACGAGGGTTCACTGGTTCGGCTGCGGCGTGAGTCTGCCATCGCTGTAGAATAATATAGGGTGTGGGTGAGTGGAGGGATGGCCTGGCCAGTGGTGGCAGTAGTATGGGGGCGGTGAGGCCTCCACGGCAGCATAGCCAGCCACGGGAGGCAGGACCAGGCGGCACGACCGGCGCTGCTTTGGGCAGCTAGAGCAAGAAGACAATAGGTTGAAGAAGCACGATGGTCGTTGGGTGAACATCGTACGGTCACTAGAGCTAGAATCGTGCATATTGACTAAGTTGACAAAGCCCTCTATCCCCGTTAACTTAGTAGGCCCAATATACTGGGTCCCAGCTAGCAGCGTGGTATTCTTTTTTTGTGCGTAATAAGGATGCACTTCCTTGCGTGCGAAGATATAGTTGGTGGGTCCGAGCTGTCAGCAGCGGTAATGTTTTTTCGCGAAATACAGAAGCCCGTTCGGTGGGTCCTAGATGTCAGGTGGAGGAATCATTATTTTGCACATAATAAAGAGGCATTTCCTTGCGTGCGGCCGTTGACCCAGTAGTCAGCCTCTCCACGTACAGTCCACTTCAGATGCATGTCGGTCGTTGACCATGTTGACCACGCCGCATCAAGAGCACCAGGGCGGTGGACGACGGCGAGGCCTACGAAGGTAACGACACGGAGCCAGGTGATACATCTCCGTCGTATCTATAATTTTTGATTGTTCCATTCCAGTATTATTCAACTTTCATATACTTTTGGCAACTTTTTATACTATTTTTTGGGACTAACATATTGATCCAGTGCCCAGTGCAAGTTGTTGTTTGTTGCATGTTTTATGTTTCGTAGAAACACAATATCAAATGGAGTCCAAACGGGATAAAAACGGATGGAGAATTATTTTGGAATATTTGTGATTTTTGGGAAGTAAAATCAACACGAGACGGTGCCCGAGGGGGCCACGAGGCAGGGGGCGCGCCCCAGGGAGGCAGGCGTGCCCTGGACACTCATGGGCACCCCGTAAGGCAGTTGATGCTCTTCTTTTGCCGCAAGAAATCTAATTTTATGAGAAAAATATGGGTGAAAGATTCACCCCAATCGGAGTTATGGATCTCCGGATATAAAAGAAACGGTGAAGGGGCAGAATCGGAGAACGTAGAAATAGAGAGAGACAGAGAGACAGATCCAATCTCGGAGGGGCTCTCGCCCCTCCCACGCCATGGGAGCCAAGTACCAGAGGGGAAACCCTTCTCCCATCTAGGGAGGAGGTCAAGGAAGAAGAAGAATAAAGGGGGCTCTCTCTCTCCCCCTTGCTTCCGGTGGTGCCGGAATGCCGCCGGGGGCCATCATGATCACCGCGATCTTCACCAACACCTCCATCATCTTCACCAACATCTCCATCACCTTCCCCCTTCTATATTCAGCGGTCTAGTCTCCCGCAACCCGTTGTACCCTCTACTTGAACATGGTGCTTTATGCTTCATATTATTATCCAATGATGTGTTGCCATCCTATGATGTCTGAGTAGATTTTCGTTGTCCTATCAGTGATTGATGAATTGCTATGATTGTTTTGAGTTGCATGTTTTATTATTGGTGTCGTCCTATTGCGCCCTCCGTGTCGCGCAAGCATGAGGGATCCTCGCTGTAGGGTTTGCAATATGTTCATGATTTGCTTGTGGTGGGTGGCGTGAGTGACAGAAGCACAGACCCGAGTAAGTAGGTTGTTTGCGTATGGGATAAAGGGGACTTGATGCTTTAATGCTATGGTTGGGTTTTACCTTAATGATCTTTAGTAGTTGCGGATGCTTGCTAGAGTTCCAATCATAAGTGCATATGATCCAAGAAGAGAAAGTACGTTAGCTTATGCCTCTCCCTCAAATAAAATTGCAATAGTGATTATCGGTCTAGTAACATAGTCAATTGCTTAGGGATAATTCCACAACTCCTACCACCACTTCTCCGCACTCGCTATATTTACTTTATTGCATCTTTATCAAAACAGCCCCTACTTTTTATTTACGTGTTCTTTATTATCTTGCAATCCTATCCTATCACACCTACTAAGTACTTCTAGTTTCATACTTGTTCTAGGTAAAGCGAACACTAAGCGTGCATAGAGTCGTATCAGTTGCAGATAGGACTTGAGAGAATATGTGTTCTACCTTTAGCTCCTCCTTGGGTTCGACACTCTTACATATCGAAAGAGGCTACAATTATCCCCTACACTTGTGGGTTATCAAGACCTTTTTCTGGCGCTGTTGCCGGGGAGTCATGGCGTGGGGTGAATATTCTCGTGTGTGCTTGTTTGCTTTATCACTAAGTAATTTTTATTTGCTGTTCTTAGTTGTTTTCTATCTTTAGTTATGGGTAGGAAACACAAAATACCAAAAAAATAGTTGTACCTACTACACCAATGGTTGAAGAACCACTCAAAATCTATCACACTCCTGAAGCTTTTTAGTTGGATCATCTTCGATCCCTTTGTGCTCGTGCTGAAACCCCAACTAGCTTAGTTGAGGGCAAATCTTTAAATGAGCATGCTTGTTATGTGCGACACCGTATATCTGAAAAAGGGAAACTTTTACTGGATCAAATTCATCGTTTGCAATGCTATGCTTGGAATTTATGTGGAATATATGATATTACTTGTTGTTCTGAAAACCCTAAGAAACACCTTCCCTACCAATGTGAGTTTAGTGATAATGGAATCATATCTTCTTATGCTAAGGGTGTTTATAATTACTATGATGTTCAACAAATTGTTGCTTTTAAGGGTGCTTATGAAATTTGTTGCTTTTATAATTACTATGATGAATTTGTTACTTTTAAGGGTGCTTATGAAATTGCTTCTTTGATTGAAAAGTATGATGCCACTCTTTACAAATCTGAAACTTTTGCCATACTTGAATATTGTTATGATAATTATGCTTCTAATGCCTATGTTAAACCATATATTGAGGACTTCTCCGCTGTCCAAGAAGAGAGTAATATTTTGCAGGAAGCTATGGAAGAAGAAATTGATGAAACTGTGAGCTCATTGGATGAAAAAGATGATGAGGAGAGCGAAGAACAAAACGAGGAAGAGAGGATTAGCTACCCGTGCCCACCTTCTAATGAGAGTAACTCTTCAACTCATACATTGTTTCATTCCCCTTCGTGCTTACCGAATGATGATTGCTATGATGATTGTTATGATCCCGTTGATTCTCTTGAAACATCCCTTTTTGATGATGCTTGCTATGCTTTTGGCCAAGATGCCAATATGAATTATGCTTATGGAGATGAACTTGCTATAGTTCCATATGTTAAACATGAAATTGTTGCTATGGACCCACGCATGACAGTCCTATTATCTTCTTGAATTCTCCAAACTACACTATATCGGAGAAGCTTGTGCTTATTAAGGATTATATTGATGGGTTGCCTTTTACCATTGCACATGATAATTTTGATGAATATAATATGCATGTGCTTGCTGCTCCTACTTGCAATTATTATGAGAGAGGAACTATATCTCCACCTCTCTATGTTTCCAATTTGATAGAATTGCAAGAAACTGTTTATAATATGCATTGGCCTTTACTATGTGTGCATGAATTGTTCTTTTATGACATGCTGATGCATAGGAAGAGAGTTAGACTTCGTTGTTGCATGATATATGTTACTTTGTGCTCACTACTAAATTACAAATCATTGTTAATTAAAATTGGCTTTGATATACCTTGGGATCCGGGTGGATCCATTACTTGAGCACTATATGCCTAGCTTAATGGCTTTAAAGAAAGCGCTACCAGGGAGACAACCCGAAAGTTTTAGAGAGTCATTTATTTCTGTTGAGTGCTTTTATATTGTTTAAAAACAAAAAATAAAGAGGGGAACCCAAAACTTTTTCAAAAAGGAAAGTGAGAGTGAGAAAGACAAGCATTGTTGAAGTGGGAGAGCTCCTTGAACTTTGTTCATACTCACGAAAACTTTATGAGTCTTAATTACATAAAATTTTCATCAAATAATTATCCCCTTGTAGAATTCCATTGTATTATAAAAATAATGTGTCAAGTTTTGCCTTTAGGATGTTTACAATGTTTGTTGGTTTGTACGGTGCAGGACAGAAACTTTGTCTGTAGTGCGCGATTTTACATTTTTCACTGGAGCGTAAAATGGTTCTGATTCTTTTTGCATTGTCGTGCCGTACAAATTGGTTATGTTTCCTAATTTTGGTAGAATTTTTGGGGTACCAGAAGTATGGTGAATGTTCAGATTGCTACAGACTGTTCTGTTTTTGACAGATTCTGTTTTTGATGCATAGTTTGCTTGTTTTGATGAAACTATCAATTTATATCAGTGGATTAAGCCATGAAAAAGCTATATTACAGTATACACAATGCAAAAAAAATATTAGTTGGTTTGCAACAGTACTTAGAGTAGTGATTTTCTTTATTATACTAATGGATCTTACCGAGTTTTCTGTTGAAGTTTTGTGTGGATGAAGTGTTTGA
Source organism: Triticum dicoccoides (assembly GCF_002162155.2). Taxonomy (NCBI): domain Eukaryota; kingdom Viridiplantae; phylum Streptophyta; class Magnoliopsida; order Poales; family Poaceae; genus Triticum; species Triticum dicoccoides. Next base: position 468,943,208 of record NC_041393.1, read on the forward strand.
TCGAGGAGGTTTCGATATGAGGAAAAGGAAGAGAGGCAAGAGCTCAAGCTTGTAGATGCCCAAGGCACCCCAAGTAAATATTCAAGGAGACTCAAGCATCTAAGCTTGGGGATGCCCCGGAACGCATCCCCTCTTTCTTCAACAAGTATCGGTATGTTTTCGTATTTGTTTCGTTCATGCGATATGTGCAAGTCTTGGAGCGTCTTTTGCATTTAGTTTTCATTTTTATTTTATGCACCATGCTGGTATGAGATAGTCCTTGGTTGATTTATAGAATGCTCATTGCACTTCACTTAAATCTTTTGAGTATGGCTTTATAGAATGCTTCATGTGCTTCACTTATATCATTTGAAGTTTGGATTGCCTGTTTCTCTTCACATAGAAAACCGCCATTTGTAGAATGCTCTTTTGCTTCACTTATATTTGTTAGATCATGGGCATATATTTTGTAGAAAGAATTAAACTCCCTTGCTTCACTTATATCTATTTAGAGAGACGACGGGAATTGGTCATTCACATGGTTAGTCATAAAATCCTACATAAACTTGTAGATCGCTGAATATGATATGTTTGATTCCTGCAATAGTTTTGCGATATAAAGATGGTGATATTAGAGTCATGCTAGTGGGTAGTTGTGGATTGTAGAAACACTTGTGTTGAGGTTTGCAAGTCCTGTAGCATGCACATATGGTGACCGTTGTGTGACAAATTTGAAGCATGGGGTGTTTCTTTGATTGCCTTCCTTATGAGTGGCGGTCGGGGATGAGCGATGGTCTTTTCCTACCAATCTATCCCCCTAGGGGCATGCGTAGTAGTACTTTGCCTCGAGGGCTAATAAACTTTTGCAATAAGTATATGAGTTCTTTATGACTAATGTGAGTCCATGGATTATACGCACTTTTACCCTTCCATCATTGCTAGCCTCTTCAGTACCATGCATTGCCCTTTCTCACCTCAAGAGTTGGTGCAAACTTCGTCGGTGCATCCAAACCCCATGATACGATATGCTCTATCACACATAAACCTCCTTATATCTTCCTCAAAACAGCCACCATACCTACCTATCATGGCATTTCCATAGCCATTCCGAGATATATTGCCATGCAACTTCCATCATCATCATATACATGACTTGAGCATTCATTGTCATATTGCTTTGCATGATCGTAAGATAGCTAGCATGATGTTTTCATGGCTTGTCCGTTTTTTATGTAGTTGCTATGCTAGATCATTGCACATCCCGGTACACCGCTAGAAGCATTCATATAGAGTCATATCTTTGTTCTAATATCGAGTTGTAATATTGAGTTGTAAGTAAATAAAAGTGTGATGATCATCATTATAGAGCATTTCCCCATAAAAAAATGGCCAAAGAAGCCTAAATAAAAAAAGGGAGCCAAAGAAGCCCGCCAAAAAAAGAAAAAGAAAAAAGAAAAAAAAGAAAAGGGGCAATGTTACTATCCTTTTACCACACTTGTGCTTCAGAGTAGCACCATGTTCTTCATATAGAGAGAGTCCTATGTTGTCACTTTCATATACTAGTGGGAATTTTTCATTATAGAACTTGGCTTGTATATTCCAACGATGGGCTTCCTCAAATGCCCTAGGTCTTCATGAGCAAGCAAGTTGGATGCACACCCACATAGTTTCTGTTTGAGCTTTCATACACTTATAGCTCTTAGTGCATCCATTGCATGGCAATCCCTACTCCTCACATTGACATCAAATGATGGGCATCTCCATAGCCCGTCGATTAGCCACGTCGATGTGAGACTTTCTCCCTTTTTGTCTTCTCCACATAAACCTCCACCATCATATTCTATTCCACCTATAGTGCTATATCCATGGCTTGCGCTCATGCACTGCGTGAGGGTTGAAAAAGTTGAAGCGCATTAAAAAGTATGAACCAATTGCTTAGCTTGTCATCGGGGTTGTGCATGATGGGAGCATTTTGTGTGACGAAAATGAAGCATGGCCAAACTATATGATTTTGTAGGGATAAGATTTCTTTGGCCATGTTGTTTTGAAAAGACATGATCGCTTTATTAGTACGCTCGAAGTATTATCTTTTTTATGTCAAATGATAGACTGTTGCTTTGAATCACTCGTGTCTTAATATTCATGCCATGATTAAACATATGATCAAGATTATGCTAGGTAGCATTCCACATCAAAATTATCTTTTTTATCATTTACCTACTCGAGGACGAGCAGGAATTAATCTTGGGGATGCTGATACGTCTCCGTTGTATCTATAATTTTTTTATTGTTCCATGCCAATATTATTCAACTTTCATATACTTTTGGCAACTTTTTATACAATTTTTTGGGACTAACATATTGGTCCAGTGCCCAGTGCCAGTTCCTATTTGTTGCATGTTTTATGTTTCGCAGAAACCCAATATCAAAAGGAGTCCAAACGGGGTAAAAACGGACGGAGAATTATTTTGGAATATTTGTAATTTTTGGGAAGTAAAATCAACGCAAGATGGTGCCTGAGGGGGCCACGAGGCAGGGGGCGCGCCCTAGGGAGGCAGGCGCACCCTGGACCCTTGTGGGCACCCCGTAAGGCGGTTGACGCTCTTTTTTTTGATGCAAGAAAGCTAATTTTATGAGAAAAATCTGGGCGAAAGATTCACCCCAATCGGAGTTACGGATCTCTGGATATAAAAAAACGGTGAAGGGGCAAAATCGGAGAACGCAGAAACAGAGAGAGACAGAGAGACAGATCCAATCTCGGAGGGGCTCTCGCCCCTCCCACGCCATGGGAGCCAAGGACCAAAGGGGAAACCCTTCTCCCATCTAGGGAGGAGGTCAAGGAAGAAGAAGAAGAAGGGGGGCTCTCTCTCCCCCTTGCTCCCGATGGCGCCGGAACGCTGCCGGGGGCCATCATCATCACTGCAATCTTCACCAACACCTCCATCATCTTCACCAACATCTCCATCACCTTCCCCCTTCTATATTCAGCGGTCCACTCTCCCGCAACCCGCTGTACCCTCTACTTGAACATGGTGCTTTATGCTTCATATTATTATCCAATGATGTGTTGCCATCCTATGATGTCTGAGTAGATTTTTGTTGTCCTATCGGTGATTGATGAATTGCTATGATTGATTTGAGTTGCATGTTTTATCATTGGTGTTGTCCTATCGTGCCCTCCGTGTCGCGCAAGCGTGAGGGATCCCTGCTGTAGGGTTTGCAATACGTTCATGATTTGCATATGGTGGGTGGCATGAGTGACAGAAGCATAGACCCGAGTAAGTAGGTTGTTTGCGTATGGGATAAAGGGGACTTCATGCTTTAATGCTATGGTTGGGTTTTACCTTAATGATCTTTAGTAGTTGCGGATGCTTGCTAGAGTTCTAATCATAAGTGCATATGATCCAAGAAGATCCCTGCTAGAGTCCCTAAGCATTAAAGCGTGAGGGATCCCTGCTGTAGGGTTTGCAATACGTTCATGATTTGCATATGGTGGATGGCATGAGTGACAGAAGCATAGACCCGAGTAAGTAGGTTGTTTGCGTATGGGATAAAGGGGACTTCATGCTTTAATGCTATGGTTGGGTTTTACCTTAATGATCTTTAGTAGTTGCGGATGCTTGCTAGAGTTCCAATCATAAGTGCATATGATCCAAGAAGAGGAAGTATGTTAGCTTATGCCTCTCCCTCAAATAAAATTGCAATAGTGATTATCGGTCTAGTAACGTAGTCAATTGCTTAGGGACAATTCCACAACTCCTACCACCACTTTTCCACACTCGCTATATTTACTTTATTGCATCTTTATCTAAACAGCCCCTACTTTTTATTTACGTGTTCTTTATTATCTTTCAATCCTATCCTATCACACCTACAAAGTACTTCTAGTTTCATACTTGTTCTAGGTAAAGCAAACACTAAGCGTGCGTAGAGTCGTATCAGTGGCAGATAGGACTTGAGAGAATATTTGTTCTACCTTTAGCTCCTCGTTGGGTTCGACACTCTTACTTACTGAAAGAGGCTACAATTATCCCCTACACTGGTGGGTTATCACCAGGGAAGACTCGACAGTTGTTTCCCACACAGAGGGGAGTACGACTGTACGAGGGTTTACCGGTTTGTCTGCCGTCGCCGGAGAATAACAGCATGTGTGGGTGAGTAGAGGGATGGCTAGGCCGGCGATGGGAGTACGGTGGGGCCGTGAGGCCTGCGCGGCAGCACAGCCGGCCGTGGGGAGGAGGGAGCAGGCATTCTCGCCGGCGCTTGATGAGCGGCTGGAGCAGGAAGAGCAGAGATTTAAGAAGCACGACGGCCGTTGGATGGACATCCAACAGTTACTGCTTGTGCGTCAACCTTTTTTTAGGAAAGCCTCAAATCTGTGGAAAACATCATACAGGCCATGTGCCATTATTTCTAATAATTTACAACCCATTTGCTAATTCTTATGGTTTTTTTGAGCCCATATTCTTTTTGTTAGCATTACAGCCCATATTGTGGCCACAATTAAAAAATTATACGAAATTTTGCATATGTCGGTGCGGTCTGAACTGTTTTTAATCCCAAAATTTCGAGTCACATTCAAACTGATTTTTAAAATAAATGTATATCAATATAAAATCCAATAATTTTTCCACGCATAAAAATCAATGCAATTTAAAATCTCGAAATGAAAAAAAACAAATTTGAAACTAATTACCGGTTTGATGTGTTTAAAAATGTACAACTCATTTCTCATTACTGATAGGCCATTTTCTCGGCCAGCCGAATGAAGCTCTCCTCGCCTTAAAAGATTTGCAGCCCAATAGACCTGACAAAGCGACTTACTTGACAAATCACAAAAAAATTGGGCTAGCCATTTTCAGAAAGAAAAAAAACTACTGGGCTGGTATGTGGTAAACATAAAAGAAAAGGATGTCTAGACAGGCCAGAGTGCCCCGCACAGCCCAGTTGACACCCTGCTTTCGTCTCAAAAACAAATTAGATAAATGCCACTCCAATTATGGCGATTCATAAAAATGCCACTGCAATTTCCAAACTTTGAAAAATGCCACTGCAATTTTTGCAAACTTTGAAAAAATGCCACTGCAATTTGCAAACTTTGAAAAACGCCAATCCAGACTTCGAAAAATGCCACTGGAAATGGCATGAAATGGCATTTTTCAAAGTTTAGAAATTGCAGTGGCATTTCTCGGAAACACCAGATTTGGAGTGGCATTTATCAAATTAACCCAAAACAAAAATAACTGGGCGAGCTGCTGGGTCCCTGGTGTCAGCCGCTCGTTGTGCAATTCTCTCGTTTATTAACTATGTTGACAATGACATGGGACCCAGATGTCAAAAATCCATTAGGAGGAGCCATTTTTTTATTGGCTTGAAATAAGGAGGCACTTGCTTGCGTATTGCCATGACCTTGGCAGTCCCTGTTGTCATCCTCTCCACGTACAATCATCTCCTAATTGTGTACGCATCAACTTGGTAGGCCCACAAGTCAGCCTCTAAACCCGTGCAGGATAAATACAACCCAAAAAATAACAACCCATTTCATACGTTCAAAGTTCAACATTTAGAGCAAAATAACATGTCTGATCCACATATAGGGTACTGAACTTCCACGTTGACAGCCATCATAGCCAAGTTAACTATCTACTCCCACTAATACTCTATTAGCATACAAGTACTAACTTGCTCTTAGCTAACTAGACGATGCCGGCCCCCATCTGCGGTACACGCTAAACACCGGCACCGGCGTCTTCCGCCTCGCCTCGGACTTGCTAGAGGTGCAATAGGGCGCGTTGCTCGCACGCGTTGGTCCTTTCCATGTCGGCTGGTCCACCGAAGTTTTGGCTTCTAAGTGAGAAACCCACTTGACAAGCTGGTAGTAAAAATCGGTGTCGCGAACGCATGCGTGCCCGACAGCCTCCAGGGCTATTTGCCGGGCACCGGCCTCCACGTAGTCGGCCCAGTTGCGGGCGCTCCTGGCGACTCAGAGCGTCGGTGCGCTGCTGCTCCATGTCCCGCTGGCGGCACAAATCGGCGATACACTGCTCCTCCGCCAGGCGGTCACGCTCCAACAACTCATGCTCCTCCGCTAGGCGGTCACGCTCCAACAAGTCCTCGATCTCCGCATTGCCTTCTAAAGACCGATAGAATGCCTCCTCCCTCCATCTGCCTTCAGGTGAAAAACTGAATACTAGTTCCGGCGGTGAACGCCTCTGGCCTCGCCTATCTCGGACGGGCGGGGGCATGGCAGATGTGGCGAGAGCGAAGATAAGTGGTGAGCGACATCGAGCCGGTGGGGGCTTAGGAGGATATGGTGAGTTGGGTCACGGTGCCACCGGAGAAGGCCGGGAAATAGTACTTATAGGCGGAAGGTAGCGCGACGCTCACCGGAATTGAATGCATAAGCAGGCATGGCTTAGCGCGCCAGCTTGCCGTGGAAAACTAGAGAAACTGAAATTATGACTGTGTCGCCCCGTCCCATCCGTGCTGGGTCGCACGCCAGCATGACAGTCAAACGAGTGCACTCGAATCATCTCCCTCCTTGTCAATAATGATTCCACAGATTTAAAAGGCCTGCAACAATTAAAGTGCGTCTTTTTTTGCCTGAGTTAGCTGCCTTAATTACGGCCGGCTGCATGCAGGCACTCAGAATCGCTCGCAGCCAGTACACGGAGCAGCATGCAACGAGTCGCAGCCGAGGGCACGCATGCAGCCACTTAAATCACTGGAATTAATTAGGCTTAAACTTCTGCATGCAATTAATTATTGCCATGCCTTGGTCTTGCTGCTTTGCTCACGAGACTAATAAATCCGGACGGAGGGAGTACCTTGGTTGGTGAGATTTTTGAATTGAGCCCTGCAAACCGGAAAGGATGTACTAGTACGTGCGTGATCCTCTATTTATTCCTGTAGGATCGAGTAGGTCGTTTCTTGAATTGAGCCCTGTAAACCGGAAAGGAGGTAGTACGTGCGTGATCCGCTATTTATCCGTGTAGGATCAAGTAGGTCGGATGGTGTACGTGTATGATCGCATTAGTTGATGAATGTTAGCTGGGAGATAAGGCATTTGCGAACGTTTTTGCTGGTAGTTTCTTCAGATTCGCATGGCATTTTATTCAGAGCAGCTTGTCAGTTTCTTCAGAGGTAGGCATTTTTATTCAAAAAACTGCCACTTTAGATCTTGCATCGCAACTAAAACTGCGAGGAGCGCATTAGTAGGCTAGCTAGTGATCGATCAGTAACTTGTAAACACTGAGCGAACAGAAATAAGGAACTGTTAATGCAACTCAATGATTCACAGATCATATACAAATATGTAGCTCCAAAAGCAAAGATCAGCCACTTTGGATCTTGCGTCGCAACTAAAACCAACTAGTACGATTCCCATACATAAGATCAACATGTTAATGCATCTCAATGATTCACAGATCATATACAAATATGTAGCTCCGAAAGCAAAGATCTAGAAAAAAACATCTGTTCTTCCTACTAACATGGATGCTTCTCTTCGCCAACATTCAATACAAACTGAAAGACAAATTTGTTTGTGAAATCTACAATTCCTCTTGCAAACATAAGTGGTTTCACCAAGAGCTGGAACCATGAGTATGAACCACGCATGCTGGAGAAACATCCACTGCAATATGATTTGGTCTTCTCTCGATCACACGGCGAGACTATTTTCGGAATACAAACTTTAACTTAGGCAAAATGATGCCCATTGTATAATCAGACCAAAGCAATGAAGCACCTAGTGTTGGCCAATAAATAGTACAACTCTACTTTTCTGCAGTCCATGAAATGACTATCCAATCTTTCCGTGTCTATTTTCAAATGGCACTGCATGCAGTGACTATACTATTCTCTTGTGCAGTTCAACCAAAATTGCGGTCACTTTGTTTGTTTGCCAAATAGCAACGGGCAGACATCTCTGTCTGCACAAATATCAAGCAGCTAGTAAACATATACCCCACCTTGTATTTTTGGTTTAAACATGTCTCTTCCGCTTAGCATCTGTCATGTTCTGCACTGGACAATTTGACACAGTTATGTTTTGCCCTGGACAATTTCATACTGAATTGATTTGCTGGGTTAGAGCAGAAATATAGCACCTATTCTTCATCAGACCAAGGATATCCATGTTCGTAGTGATGGAAGAGGTGAAACCGATACAACCGAAATTGAGCATCCAATCATTGAATCCTGTCATGCACCTCCAATGTAGGTCCACCCTGTCAATAAATTCACATGCAAACCACTAGTATTACTATCTAATGACAATGCAAAAAGAGTAGCAAGATAGTAGAAAACCATGTACCTTTGTAATGAATAGCTCATAGTGCCACCAATTGGATATAAAGGTTTGGAAGAAAACATGCTCATAATGTTGAACCAGTTGGACTTTTTGTGCAGTTCCACTAAAATTGAGCATCCTTGTTTGCATAGATATTGAAAGTGTGATTACTGTAAAAATGACACTAGTTGAAGCATAGACTCATAAATATAAGCATTCCAATTTCTTAATGGGAAAAGGTAGCAAGACTGTTTCTAACCACCTGTTTGAAGGAATAAATAAGGCAACAACAGGTGATGTCAGAAAGGCATATTTAGTTCTTTCTGAAAGAATGATCGACTCCTGACCTTTCCTCTTCTTTTAAGCATATTTTGTGCAGTTAAACTAAAAATAAATGCCATCACTGTCTTGACAATTCAGTGACACTGTACAAAAGGAAATGATTTAACATTACATCATGATGTCAAGTATGTAGTCGACAGGCATTAGAGACAAACATACAGACCTCTTCCGATAACATAATGAACATTAATTTTAACAAAGGTGTGACTAGCTTTACCGGGATAATTTGAGTGAACTCTACACCCTTTGTTCCTTAATATAAGACGTTTTCGCGGTCAATTTTAAGTACCCAAACATCTAGTATTTAGAAAAACATGTAGTAGTTTTCTTGAGCACATATCTGGGAAAGATTGCCACACTTTATTTATGTCCATGCGCTAATGCAGCACCATTTGAATACTAAAAATATACACTCATCCAGTGGCTAGTGCAACAGTAGAGTAGTTATTTTATTATAGGGTACAGTACAACGGTTTTACTGAACAGATTTCAATAAACTCTAGCACTGGAAGATTTCTATAAGAATTAACAATACAAAATGTAAAGGTAACAAGTTTCAGCATTGGTATACTAGCTATGCATGAGAATTAAACCAAATACAAAAGTGTGAGGGTAACTAGCATTATTAACTAATGACAGTATAAAAAATTGCAAACCATGTACCTCCAAGGTAAATATCATTTCGAACTCAGGGGGGCCTTAAAAATTGCTATCCCAATCTTGATAATCGATCAAACATAAAAACTTGATCGAATGAATCAAGAGAACAACTGAAGGAGGAGGTGCCCACTCTTGACCTTTCCTCTTGTCTTCATAATTTTTGTGCAGTTTAACCAAAATAAAATGACATCAGCGCCTTGGCATTTTGGTGACACTGTACAAAAAAATTAACTTATCTCATGAAAGTGAGGTATGTAATCTATAAGCATTAACAAACATCTGAAGGTAGTAACAAGTTTCATCATTGGTATACTGGTTGTGCAACTGCATTAGAATGCCTTAGCTGAAAAATCTTTAATACATCCACAATCAACAGCTAACCCTGAAATAATCTAGTGACATTAAATGGCATTGCTTAAATTTATTGGTGGCATTAGACTGAGTGCGACATTAGTTAAACGTGGCATCACTTTGGCAGTAGCATTGCTTGACTTGACTGCTGGCGTTATACTAACAGCAAAAAAGTGGCAATAAGAGCATGGGAGGCCCATTCGGACAGTGGGCGCACCAGTACAATGTACCTCGATGGACGCAGAGTGGTGAGGGAGGTATGGTTGCCCAGAGCAACAAATATCCAGGCATATGTGGATTACGTCCCATTTTTGTTCTCTTTAGCCACCTTTTTCCTATGTGAGGACAACAAACCGATCGACCTGGTCATTCTCTATTGCGTGGTCATGCCTTTCTACCCTTCTTCAACCAAGAGACACGAGACTCGTTCCTTAGCTACTGATTTTCCCCTTTTCAACCTAGATGCGTGTTCGATGCCTACTCTCTTGTACAGTACAGTCTCCCTTCCTTTCCTTATTCAACCCAGACAGGGATTAGTCTGCATGAAGTAGGGTTTCCTTTAATAGTGCAAATTAAGGTTTTCGTCTGCGTGACCAGTAGAGCAGAGGATAGAAAATTGGGAATATGGTGGAGTGGAAAAAGATCCACATGCAGCGACGTGGCAGATGGGGCAATAGAACAAGGGTATGGTTCGAAAAGAGGTAGCATACCTGAGGGTCGGCGGGAAGTGGCTTCACTCGTCGTCATCGTCCTCCGCACACACTACGGCAGCGAGCTTGGGGATGGAGGCCATCCCGTGTGGGCGCTAGGTCTGAGAGGACGGCCTTGTCGTTAGTGTGTGACCTCGCTCGCCGACGATGAGTGCGTCAACACTGCACGCCCTTTTCTTCCCTGGCGGATCTGTGACCACCGATGAGGAGGGAGAGAGAGGCCGTCTTTTTTAGATCTGGAGAGAGAGTGATAGTGTGAGAAGCAAGTGGGCAGCCCTTAGCAAGAAAGCGCTGAAGCTCCAGCCTATATATCTTTTTATACTACTAGTACTAGAGGTGGAGTAGTGGTAGAGTAGTTTATATTTTCTCTACATATAGTACCAGTTAGTCGTGCTTCAAAACTGAATGGCACGCCATTAAAAAATAGAGGTCGATAACTAATGCGGCACCTCGGGCCAACACGGCCAGATCGCATTTTGCACGAGAAATTACAGGCCATGTTTCGTTGACATGTGGTCCCGTTCCAACATGTCAGTGAGACGATGGCGAGTCCTTTTCTACTAGTATTTCTGAATAGACGTGTAGGCCGGGGTGCCTCTTCGTGTATCGTGGCAAACTGGCAATCATCCACTGACTCTTCGCCTTTCCCTCTTGATTTGGAGCTGCTGTCGCACGCTCTTCCTCCCTCCTCCATTTGCCTTCACCCTTCCTTCTGCCATTGTTCGATCGTCTTCTCCATGGAGGGAACAGGCCGGAAACGACCCCGTTATTCTTGCCCCAATCTGAAAGATGACGTGGTGGAGGAACTCATTGATCGGTGCGACGCCATCACCTCGGCTAGCATGGCAGGTTCGTTCAAGACCATTTTCGACTCAACTAATAACATCATTACAAGGAACCCAAGGGTCCAGGAGCGGTTTGATCTCCCCTATCTTCTTTGCCGTGATCCTGATGACTGGCACGGGGATGACGGAGGCCTTGCCTTGTGCAAGTTGATGCCACTTGATAATGATATGTATGATGTTAAGATGCCATCGCTTGAGGGCAAGGCTTGGGCAGGCTCAAATGGAGATTGGGTTGTTTATATTGGGTACAACTGCGAGTGGGAACTTGTGAATGTGTACACTCGTCACCGGGTTCCACTTCCAAAAATCTCTGCAGAATGCCCAGAGGTTGAGCACATCGATATTCTACGCACGTTCAAATACAATCATGGTGACTGTCTTCTTAGGAAGATAGCAATTTGTCGAGTTCCCAGCCGCTCTTGGGATTACAGTAACTATGTAGTTGTTGCTATCTTCGACAAGCTTGTTTCTGTCCTTCGTGGTTCGACTGGATGGATATTGCTCAAAAATCAGTTTCTGTACACGGATGTGTACTGTGATGCAATTCAATACGAGGGTCTTGTGTTTGCTTCCACCACTCATGGCACTGTTTTTGCATGGGATCCTCATAGTTTCGGTATGTTTGTCTTCCACCGTAATTATAATTGTTTCATCCACATGCATGCGGGTTAGCAAGTTTCCCTTTATTAATTAACCTTCTTCTTGTGTTTCCAAGGTCATGTGAACACTCCACCACCTATACTTGAAAAATTTTATAACCAAGGGGGAGATGATGATGGTGATGATCACGAGCATGAGGACGAGTAGGGCTCATATACTCAGTCGCGCCTGGCAACTTATTCTGATGGATCACCCCTTCTTGTCTGTATACAGCCCACTGCTGATGTTACTACTAAGGAAGCAGGCGTTGTCTCCCATGGTCTCACTCTCCGGACTTATTCCAACACCCGTTGCATGGTATTCGGGAGGGATACTAGTGTGCTAGCGCCAACACCTTCTCCCTGGTACATAATTCATAGTCTTGGAGAAAACTTGCTCTTCCTTGGACAAAACTATCCAATGATAGTGAAAGGCGATCCAACTGCTGTTGACACAACGTTACGACCATTTATGAGAAGCAACTTTATCTATACCTCGAACATTTCAGTGGTTCCCTACCCTGGTACTGATATAGTAGGCCGCTTCAGCCTGGATGATCACTCCTGCGTTGGTCTCGAGACCGACAATGGATGGCCCTTCCCAGAGAATCACTTGTGGTTCAAAGCAAGCGTTTCCAACGCCGAGGATTGGTTGAGTTGAAGTTCATTTCGTTGCTTGTTATTTGTTGTGTGATGAAAACTTTAGTATTTATAATGTATCATCGTTATCGATGTGGGTTGATGACCTATTGTATGTAATAAAATGATATGCCTCTGAGAAACTTACTAAATTTATGAATGGCTTTCGAGTCGTTTCTCTGAGTGAGTGCTGCGACAAGGCAAAAAAATATTTTCTGAATACATAATTGTACGCAAGGTGGTCAGAATCGTGATTCTATTGTATGACTCTACGACTTTACGATCCAAACTAACCCCTATGATTCTACGATTTTGGTTCATAGAATCTATGTTTTTACGATCCTCATAGTGAAGATTCCATGATTTGCGATCCTGCCATCAGAGCTCCGATCCGATTCAGAATCACGATTCGGACAACCTTGCGTGTGTTGCAACAGGTTATCGGATGAGGCCAATCAACAATAGTAGTACACTATTTGTACTAGCTTCACATGCTTCGTGCGTCGGGCGGGTGTTTTTACTGTAGCCATATGTTAATGTGTTTGCTGTACGTAACCAGCACCTCGAATCCTCGATACTACTATTATATAAGTAGTAGGAGTAGTAGGGTGGCATGGGCCAGAACAAGCATTCACGTCTAGGAGTACAGCACATGCCACCAACACGACTTCCATCTGACACCATATTTCTTGGAGTCCGTGCTAGAGCAATCTCTTCAACCTCGTCGTTTCTCTAACTCAGCCATCATGCGGCAGGCGAGGTGGGGGTTTGCTGATAGTCGGTTTCCTCAACTGCGGTCCCACTTGTAAGGCCAGCTCCAACGCAGACCCCAAACAGACCTCCGTTTTGCCCGTATTCTGTCCATTTGGGTAGGGCAATGGGGTTGTGTCTAGGCCATTTCTCGAATGCGGTGGTCGTGCGCCAAACACGCGGACGCATCCCTGCAGCATACATTTTTCTTTGCAAACACATATCTTTTTTTCGTCATTGATTTTTTGGTACATGGAAATACATCACCAAAATTTTGACTAGAAAAGCAAGACCAAAGAAAACAAGAACCACAAGAATACATTTTAGAAGATATCCAACTTCCATAACTGCTCCTGTAAGTTGGATTAGTGCCTTCTCGATGCATTCATTGTTGATCTGCGGAGGCTCGATCTTTGTGTGCTTCTTTCTTCTTCGAGTGTAAATAAGTAGACGTTGCTTCCTCGCATCTAGTCTCATGTCTAGCCTCTATTCTATCAACAAGTGCACTAGTCTCATCTCTAGCCTCTATGCTAGCTAAAAGTGCTAGAATGTCTACTAAATTGCGCTCTATCAATATATCTATGTACTCTTCTTCCCAATAACAAAACTTGCATCCATTCTACACAACAAAATTTTAAGTTAGCACAACTAGTCTAATCCGAGAGCACAACCAAAGATTTGGTTGGGTTCTTCCTCCTTCTGCCGACATGTGGGACATCCAGCATCCAGGTCGTGTCATGCAAGAAAATAGAGTGGTAGTTGAAGCCACGTGATGTGCATCTTGGGTTAAACTATAAATAGAATCTTACTACTCTTGAGTAACTCCAAAAGCGGCCACCGAAGATCTTTATTGGATTTGTTTTTCATCACCAGCACGTCGAGGTGAAAGATGTGCAGGTTCAGTGGGTCCTCTTGCATTTTCACTAACATGTGGGACCGCATATGAGCAAACAGACGATGGGCTCCGCGCGTCCGTTGGCTGGCTGAGAAGAGAGATAGAGGAGGGCTGAGCACGGACTCCAGGAAATTTGTTCTACGTAACCAGCACCTCGATATAGGCTCGATATAGTGGGATGGCATGGGCCATACCTAGCATTCACGTCTAGCAGTACGCCACACGCCACCCACACGAGTCCCGTCCGACACCAATTTTCTTGGAGTCCGTGCTACAACCATCTCTTCTCCCTCCTGTTTTCTTAGCCATCACGAGGTGGGCGGGGTGGGGGTTTGCCGATAGTTGGTTTGCTCAACTATGGTCCCACTTATAAATGAAAATGCAACACCGCACGCATTCCCCCTTGAGAAGCGTGCCAGACCAACCATGTGGGGGTGCGACGCGAACAACGCAGGCTTTTCCTTTTGAACTTGCAACTTGTAAAATTTGGTTCTGCTCCATGGTGTGATCGATAGATAGAAATAACGATTTTCCCTAGAGTAATGAGAAGTTTGGTTCTGGTGCGGTTCATGCATGGAGTACGTACGAAAATTATGAAGTTGATGTGAAAGGTAAGATAATTACTAGTAGTACCATATACTACTACATGGATTTGACGGAAAGATAAAAATACATATGGATCCATCAACGACATCCTCACGCCCTAGTGCGCCAGGTCACCAACTGACATGTGAGGAGCAATGGTGTTGGCGGCGAGCTCAACGTGCTTCTGAACAATGCCATCCAAGGTTGCCCTGTGGTCCAAGAAGGCCAGCGTCCTATCGTTGTCCTCTTGCATGTAGTAGTCCTTGTGGACGATTTGCGCGTAGACGTGGGTGATTATGTCGATGGTGTCTTGCTGTGCCAGGCACTGCGCGGCGAGCGCGACCTCAAGGTGGACATTCTCCGGCACAATGGCGGGCGGTCGCAGGGCCACTAGTGTGTCGAAGAGGTTGTCACCATAGTGGCCATTGAGGGTGGTAGGCATCACAGAGCCTGGGCGCGTCGGCTGGAGGCGTACGTCAAAGTCGTCTGCGAGCTTCTTGACGACGGTGAACTTGTCGAGGAAATCGACGAGGACCTCGTCGAACAAGGAGATGAAGTTGTCATCCAAGTGGCCCCTCTCCCTAGCAGCCTCAAGCACTACCTGGAGACGTTCCTCGATGCCGGGCCGCAGGCCGGCGTTGTGGACCATCTGTCACAGCCGGCTGATGCTCGCGCTCATCGCCTCCATGGGTCTAGCTTAGCTTCTAGTCAACTAATCTTGCGATTCAAGTGATCACTCTTGCCCTTGGTTAGCATGCGTAGGTGCGTAGGATTTCGTACTAGATTGGACTGGAGGGGAGCCTTTATATGAGAAGTGCAGACTGCGTTGAATTCATGTGTGTGTTGGCCATCTACTCCTCGGCCCTCTACTGCACCTGCCTTTGGCTGTATGATAGGTGGGCCAGCCACCCGTTGGGCCCACGTGTCATTCACCCAAAGGCAGTTGCAGTAAGTCAATGAAGTTGCGTCCCCCTCTATGCCGGTGTAGTATAGTCATCTCACCGGACCTTAGTTGGGGCCAAACGGGAGAAGTTTGATGTTTACTGGTTTATTGGTCCCCTTTGCATTTTGCGCCAAGTTTTGACCTTTGATTTGACTAATAAAATGTTAATGCATGTAAACAAAAATGTTGTGTAAGTCACCTTAAGAAAACCAAATAATCCCAAAACACTTAGGCACGGTACATTAACTCCCTCCTCGTTTCTTATTTCGTGACATATCAACCAATGAGAGATGTGGGCCGTGTATGCTTTCATTGACTTGAGACTACCAAATCTGACATGCAGTGTTTAGTTCATTGCATGTAATCCTATTAATTAGCAAAAATACATCAAGTTCTCTCGCCGATAGGAATAAAACAATACACCATGTATTTATTTAAAGAGGGAGTAGTACATTTTTTGTGACATGCATTACTAGATATTGCTAGTCAAATACTAAAATCCAGATGGACGTGGTAGTACTCCTAAATCCAGACGGTGGTGCTAGTAGTACTAGTAGTAGTACTACCAATGTAGTACTAGCACTGTACTACCCGTTGGTCAAATTATTATGTGCTGCTCCTCACAATGAAGTGACAAGACCCTGCGCCGGAGATGACACCTGAGTATAGGCGCCGTGTTCGGCATACCATAGTCAGCCTCACCATCTGTAGTCACTATCATCATGGCCGTAGAGCTAGCCTTCTTACAAATAGCCCTGTTCGACATAATTTCCCGTGCGTAGATGCACGTGCATTGCACGGAACACCAAGATTGGGGGTGGATGGCGCCAGCAGCGGCCATCACGCCAGATTTTTCCATGGCCTTCTAGATGTGGTGGGGAGGAGATAAGGCTGATTGTGAGAGACAAGGAGTTGTTTGTAAATAGGGAACAAGTGCGGGCATCTTTTTGCAAAAATGGAGAAGTTTGGTTTGTATGCGTCAGATCTAGATCCGACGGCTATTGGTGAAAGATGGGAGGCACAACATCATCACCAACTCAGGACCTGTTTGATTCGCAGGATTTTGAAAACGCAGGAATAGGACACGGCAATATTACAAGTTTCAAACTGATATTACAAATGTTAGGAGTAATGATGCACCTACGAAGAGGGAATTACTAGGAAGTTTCCGTAAGAACTTTCGTTACTTTAGGTGGATGCATCATTATCGTACAAACTAAAATCCACCGCCCTGACAAGTCACTAATGGGAAAATAAGTTTTCGAGTCTCTGGCCACTTTATGTTTCAAACACAAATTCAGCTTCTGCGGAGACTTTGTCATTTAGGCTTAGATGCTTGCAGTGATCAGCATACCATTCATTGTTGCGCCAGAGAACGCCAAACCTCATTACCTTGAGCACACTTGCTTCCAGAACAAAGAACCTGGCCAATTTAATCTCAGATGTGTTGCCTGGTAGTCAATCAAATCAATTTCTATAAGACGAAGATCAAGGCATTCAATGAGATTGTTATAGTGCAGCACATTTTTCACTTTCGGGTCTTTTTTCTCTGCAAAAGAAGAGAACATATTAGAGCAGATGGCTATATAAGATTGTCGTGTCATCAAGAGGTACCAATAACATTCACTCATACGATAGGGTTGGCTGGCTAGTGATATTCTCTCTCTCTCTCTCTCTCTCTCTCTCTCTATATATATATATATATATATATATATATATATATATATATATATATATAT
>NC_041393.1:468960586-468960969 GCF_002162155.2 Triticum dicoccoides
TATTCCTTGTGTTCAGCGAGACAGGAGCGACCCCTCGCTAAAGGCAAACGCCACTTGGGCGGGCCCACGCGTGTGGGATACACCAGCCTGTTCCCTGTTTTGTTTTTTCACGTTTTTTGTTTCTGCTTTTTGCTTTTTCTACATTTGTTTATAATTTAAAATATTCTCTCTCTCTCTCTCTCTCTCTCTCTCTATATATATATATATATATATATATATATATATATATAGAGAGTATTTGAAGAACGTTGAATAAATATTAAAAAATGTGGTGGAACAAGTATTTGAAAAATGTTGAACGATTATTTAAAAATATTGATTGAGTGCTAAAAATGTTAAACAACTATTTAGAAAAAGCTGAAGAAATAAGTATTTAAAATGTT
>NC_041393.1:468960979-468965962 GCF_002162155.2 Triticum dicoccoides
TATATATATATATATATATATATATATATATATATATATATATATATATATATCTGTCCTCTCATTTACCTAGGAGCACGTGAAGAGCTTGGGCATTTGTTGCCTTCCACTATGTGGCCGATGCCATATTTCGCAAAAGTATGCCACATAATACGCATCGATGTCAAATCAAAAGATCTTGGCACTGCTCTCGCGATGTGAGAGAGTTGGCACCGCTGTGCACATAGACCCACGTGTATAAACAAATTAATCAAACCAACTATACCAGCCTCTCACTCTCCCAAACAAGTGTTTGTTTATTGCCTCGGTCCTCTCTCTCTCCCACGCAAGTGTTTTTTCATTGTGTGAGTTAAGTTGGCACCAGAGCAAAGTAGGTGATCCAGATTGGGGCACCAGGTGAGCAATGGAGGGGCATCGATGCCAAATGCATCACAAATGAATTTGGCACGTGTTTTGGCCTACATAGCCCACTTTTGTACTCCCTCCGTCCCAAAATTCTTGTCTTAAATTTGTCTAAATACGGATGTATCTAGTTACATTTTAGTGTTAGATACATCTGTATCTAAACAAATGTAAGACAAGAATTTTGGGATGGAGGGAGTACTACCTCGTATTTAGTATAAAATATTGACCATAGATATATCTAAGAAAATGCCAATGCATGTCCCTAAAATTTACACCATTTAAAATTATGTTCAAATACGAATCCAACGATATAGTTCTTAGTGACATGCATTAACATTTTGTCAGTTAAATCTATGGTCAAATTTTGATACTACAAAATAGGAAGAGTAAACCAGGACGGAGGTAGTACTTGCTCTTAGGGTAACCATAGAGTTGCTGGAGTAGTCTAAGTTACTTTCCACTAGACTAGCCTAGGCTACTATAGTAGTACAACAAAAAAACGATGCAGGTGATCACGTGAGAAAAAATACTAGAAACATTTCTTTTGGTGTAGTGCGTAGATGCAGTTTTGAACACTACACTTGTCATCGTAATTTGGGAAAATTACGAAAAAATTGAGCTACGTTGTGATTACCATTTACTAATAGGAAAGAAGTTCCACCTCGATGAGTAGCTTCTCCGTGCACGGAAAGCATGTAAGGAATCCAACAACTTGATCCAGATTGGGTCCGATAGATTTTATTGCCAAGATCTTCACTGTACGCATAGACTGGGTCAAGCTTGTGGGAATCATTTTATGAAAGACAGTCGTAAATACATCAAGAAGAAATTTTAAAATGTGAATTTCAAGAAGACGGAGAAGAAGATGAGTGTTATACCTGAACGATTACAGATCCAATAAAGAGTTCGGAGAATTTGGCAGACGAGTACACCAATGCTGTCAATTTCGGTGCGTCAATGACCCTGATTTTTGTTGGACCTTCTAGATCCGATACAAGCAATCTCTCAAGGAAAGGTGCATTCTCAATGACCATAACATGGAACAGCTGGAGTGATCTCTTCCCAATTGATGTCTTGTTGCGGGGCCAGCAAGACACATAAATCCATCGGAGATTCGTTGAGGCGGTGTGGAGGCTAATGAACCCGTGGATCTGCTCAAGACGCAGGTACTCGAGCGTACTACAGCTGCGGAGCAGGTTCTCCATAGCCTTCTTCGAGATGACAACGTCGAAGAGGTCGAGCTGCTTGAGTTGAGGGAGAAGAAGGGTGGGCGCGGCATTAATTTGGGGAAGATAGCAGGAGCTGAAGCTGGCGCGGTGCAGCGTTGACGTGAGGCGGAGCACGGACGGTGGCAGAGAGCGACATCGTCCAGCTTCAAAGCTGAGCTCCTTGATCTGATCTAGGGCGGGGGATAAGAACCACTCGTCAAACTTGGGTTGGACCTTGTAGTTGGTACTTAACATGCGGATGTCAAGGCGTCTGGCTGGCCCAGGGTGCGATGAAAGGATCTTCGAGACTACGACCATGTGTTTGCAATCCCCGTCGTAGAGGCAGCTATCGATGATGAGGTTGAGGGGGACGCGGCGCCAGAGGGGGCGCCACCGCTGGGAGAGCAGGTGTGACAGCCTGGTTTTTGCCCTCTTTTCTCTTATGGTTTTTAGTTGGGTTTTGATTTTGAATCATTTTAGTTGGACTTATAACACTTGGGCATCACCTTGGCCTTCACCCAAGTGGCTCACTCCTCCTCCAAACCATCATTTCCTCTCTGTTATACCTCAAAATAATGTCATGGATATTTTTCTTTAATGAAAAATATTCATTTTCCTCTCAAAAACCCTAAATAGAAACTTGTGCAAACATATCACACATGCATCTTCGACAACGGAAGCAAGGTGAGGATATAGTGTGTGGTTGTTTGCAACCAAGAGAGCAAGACCCCTAGCACGTGGCCAAGAGGGGTATGACAAACAAGGTATAGAGGTCGAGAGAGACGTACGGAGAAAATGCAGACATGGGGAGGAGAGAGTGTATGTTTGTCATAGAGAGATCCCCTGGAGATCGTGATGGGATTACATGGGTGGGAGATCGAGTGACAAGGTGTTTGCGCGATAGAAGATGTCCTGAGAGATATCGAGATAGACGTATGGATGGAAGGAGACAATGCGTGTGTTCCTAATGGCTAGTGAGAGATAATCATACTTAGGGGGGAGTGCTTGCGCCTATGATGGAGGTGAGGGAGTATGGTACTTAGGGGGGTGCGTGTCACATGGAGAGAGAACAAGGGCAGAAAGTGTTGGATGGGTCTATATGTATAGCGCAAGCGAGACATGTGTATGTGTGAACCAGGGAGATATAAAGTTTGAGAGAGATTGAGGAGCCCCGATAAGGCTGAGTGGTGCGTCAGATAGCTGAGAGGGGGGAAAGAGATATTCCATCCGCTCGATAATGCAGTGCATGTAAATTTTTTAGAAGTCAAACTTTGGAAACTTTGATCAGGTTTACGCAAATATTATTTATATCTACAATACCAAAGATACATCATACAAAACTACATCTCATGGTGAATCTAATGGTATATGTTTGCCGTTCCAGATGTAATTGTTTTTCTCCATGTACATGGTCAAACTTTGTGATGTTTGACTTTTCAATAAATCTATATGCTATGGACCGAGGAGAGTGCCTAAGTCGAGAGAGATCAAGTGTGTGTGAAGGAGAATGAGTAAGTGTGCAAAAAGAGTATGTGTGTGAAAGCGAAAGTGACAACAAATGATAAATTAGAGAGAGAGTGTGTTTTTTTGTTTCTTATGCGAACATATCACACATGCATCTCCGAGATAGAAAAGCGAGGCGAGGAGATACACAAAGATAGCTAGTGTGTGATTGTTTGCAATGAAGAGAGACACCTCTATAGCACATGTCCAATAGAGGTCTGGCCAACAAGGAACAAAGGTCGAGAGGGACACATGGAGAACATGGATGCATGGGGAGGGAGAGAGGGGGTGTTTGTGATAGAGAGATCACCTCGAGATTGTGAGGGGACTATATGGGTGGGAGATCGAGGGAGGTGCGTGCATGATAGAAAGATGCCCCGGGAGAAATCAAGATAGACCATGCACATGTTTTTTATGGATACTAAGATTAGCTAGTCATATACATATAGGGGGACTGCGTGTGCCTACAATTGAGTGAGAGACCATCATACTTGGCTAGCTAGGCATGAGATTGTGTGTGTGTGTGCATGTGAGATGGAGAGGGAACGAGGTAAAGAGATAGAGTTTTAGATGGGCCTATCGAGTGCGAGTGAGATATGCATGTGTATGTGTGACCTAGGTAGATGGAGAGTTCGAGCGGGGGGGGAGAGCTCCGAGATGACAGAATGGTGTGTGAGACAGTTACGGGCAACGAACCAAGGAATTTGTGTGCGTATGATGAGTGCACCGAAGATATCTAGCTTGGACTAGAGTATCATACATAGTGTGCGAGAGAGACCTATAGATGGAGTAAATATGCATGCGAACTAGAAAGAACCCCCCCCCCCACACACACACACACAAAGAGAGTGAGAGAGAGAGAGATGGATAGAAAGGGAGAGGGACCAACAAGGTTTGTGTGTCAGATGCGTGTGATAGAACTGAAGATTGTCGGAGAGAGAGAGAGGGGGAGAGAGAGAGAGAGAGCAGGAGTCTGGGAGAGGGGGAGGTCGCGTTTTATGCATCAAAGACTGATATAAACCATGTTTCGATATAAACTTGCATTCAAATATTTAAATTGGAGAACATGTTGTCTGCAATCCGCACATGAACGGATATATGCGTATATCAAACTAGTTCATTAATTTGACTTTCAACATGTTCATGGAGTACTATAATATTGTACAACATGCTACTCGATTGAGGTGTTCAATTTTGGATTTAGTTCACTATTTTGACCTAATGAACGAGCTATTTCATTGAATCGAGATATTTCATTTTGGGTTTGATTCCCATTTTTGAGTGGGTCAACTATTTGTCATATAGTAAATCGCTAGCAACGAGCATGTAAAAACACATTACTCCCGAGCATCATCTCTCCATCTAAAAAAGAAGTGGCAAGCTAATATTTCAAAATTTGATTCGAATCGACTTGGTAAGGTAGACGTGGATGCTCGTTCTCCCAAAATTTGAACGAACCATTAAACATCCTCTGATCGATGGAATTCGCCCGAGCAAATAAATAGGAGACGCGAAATTACCGTCCTATGTGGGACACGTATCAATTGGCCCATTGTACATCGAGGGTAGGTTCGTAACTTCATCCAAGCGCGCCTTCTCCTCAGTCGAAGTGACATGTGCCGAATAATTCATAAACCATGGTCGGCAAAACACGCTCTCCTCGCCCGAAATAGCTTGCGCCCACTATTTCAAAACACGCTCTCCTCGCCCAAAATCACTCGCACCCACTATATTTCAAAACACACCCTCCTCGCCTGAAATCGCTCCCGCCCACTATTTGGGGAGAAGGAAAGTTACTCTACTATCCCCGACCCTTAGTACACAGACCCAAGCCAAGAAGCCTAAAGGCAGGGGTGGAACTGTAACT
>NC_041393.1:468966241-468998870 GCF_002162155.2 Triticum dicoccoides
CTCGTGGGCGCCAAATCACCTTCTCCCCCTTCTCCCGAGCCGCGAAACCTCAGCCCCTCCTCCATGGCGACCCCACCGCACCAATTTCACAGCCGCCCTCCTCCCTAATGCCAGAGATGCTGTCCATTTATTGTCGTGCACTGGGCCGTGTGCCTCTTACTCCGTGCTGCTGGAGATTCCTCGACGACGGCCGCGTGAACCGTACCGGAGCCGATTCACCCCTGTCGTTGTTCACGACGCCGGAGCGGCTCCAACTTCGGATCCGTCCAGAGTCCCGGCGCTGCATCCCCGTAGCCATCGACCGTCGCGACATCGCTGTTTCTCTACCGTCGGTCGCCACTGCAACCGCGTCGGCCTCACCGACTCGACAGTTGGACCTGCCTACTTCACCATGCTGCTAGATAGGTCGCACCCTCATCTCAAATCACTTTATTTAGGTGCCAGTTGTCTGAAGTTTTATTCTGGGCCAATCGATTCCCAATGGGAAGCAGCAACCCTCGAGGCGGCGGAGCTCCTAAGCTGCCAGTTGACTGGTGTCTAACATAACGGTGCGGGGCCGCAAGTTCGCCGCGGAAGCAGTGCTTAGATGGCTATCTTAGAGTTACGTGGGTTGAAGGTACTGCCGCCGCCGGATCTGGATGATGGGGAGTCTTTGTGGATTGGCCCGGAGGCGGCGCAACCACAGCAGTGCGGTGGGGCGGGGAGCGGGGTTTTGGCCGGGGCCACGGACGGAGGAGGCAGGCTGCCCTGCCGTTGGTCACTGTCTCTTCGGGGAAGATTCCGAACAATGTCAGCCGGGAGGCACAAGACGGCCATCAAGCCATCCGGCGTAGATCGGACAGTACCAAAATAAAATAAAATCGTGTGACCCAAATTTAGTCTTCAGTCAACAGACGTGTGACCACTCTCGTACCTTGCTGTTGATCTCTTAGTGTATTTCTTCAGATCAAAGAGATATGTCGTTCTTAACATTATGCGTTATATGCATCTTCAGCCACACCATCTTCCGACTCACCGCAGCTGCTCCAACAAGGGAAGCATACACCAGAAGGGAGCTATAGTCCCCACTCAATAGTTCCCTGCATCGACATGGACAGCCACAACAACTGCAGGGCCATCGACAAGTCAGCACATGATGCTCACTCCTATGGATGGCGGCCAGATAGGTTGTACCCTCATCTTACTTGTGTGCAACATTTATGGCTTTGTTATTCATCTAAGCATGGAAAATAGATTATCACATTTCACTATATATTCATGCTGATCTCTTATGGGTCTTGTTCAGGAGTTAACGTTGTTCCATAGTTCAGCTAAGATACTTGTTCTTTAGGTAACATTGTTCCATAGTTATCATCCATTAGCCAATGCTATCCCACAGGCTGGTGATTATAGTATTATACCACTTCTAGTATTACATATGTTGTTCTTTAATACTTTTGTGTGCCATCTAGTTAATCTCGAGTACAAACGATACATATTCTGTAGCTTTCATCTGTGTTCTCCCTTTAGTTTTTGAGACCTGTTGCTGCTAGTTAACCCCAGTCCTACTATTTATGTCGTCTCCTACAGGCACTCATTACATAAATATAACTACTAGTTGTCTTCCATGCATGTTAGATATAATTGCACACACTGATATATCCACAAGAACCTCACGGAGCAATGTAAAGGCCAATAAACTTGATGTCAATGATACCCAATATGATGGAAAATGTAAAGGTAGTTCTTCAGAAGACTTGCAGAAAGATGATGAATCCTCTTCACCCCACAAGGTCCTTGCTCTAACTTGGCCTGTGATATGGGTACAACATGCATATAATGTCCTAGAGTGTATCTACTCTGTTGCAATGCCATGTGCTTAGCATGCTAATCATGCATGTAAATATGTCATGCCTTCCTGTTTTTCAGTACATATTCCATTCATGATAACATGTTTTCTAATTCAAGTACTGTCATTCTACTCTATCGCAATGTCATCTGCTTAATTTGGACATCATGCTTCTGAATATCTTATGCATTGTTATTCATCAGTATGTACTTCATCTGTCTACCATACCATGTTTTTTACATTGAAGTGTTGTTCTAGTGCTCTGTTGCAATGCCATCTTAGTTGCCCAATCATGCACGTGTATGTTGCCTTAGTTTTTTCTATACGTATTCCGCTAGCATACAGTTTTACATTCAACTAGTGTTTTTTACTTTGTTGTCATGTCGTATCCTTAGCTCTTACACCATACTCCCTCCGTCCGGATTACATGTTGCCGAAATGGATAAAAAAGGATGTATCTAGAACTGAAATATGCCTAGACCCATCCATTTTTTCGGATGGAGGGAATACATGTCAATATGTCATACCTTTCTATTCTTCAGTACCTATTCCGTCTCTCTATTGTAGCATGTTTTATAATTAAAGCACCATTCTTCTATACAAGGCATGCAAGGGGAAGACGACTGTCAGTGTCAAAACTGGCGGGTCTCGGGTAGGGCGTCCCAAGCAGTGCGTCTTAGGATCAATGGTAACAGGAGGCAAGGGACACGATGTTTTACCCAGGTTCGGGCCCTCTCGATGGAGGTAAAACCCTACGTCCTGCTTGATTAATATTGATGATATGGGTAGTACAAGAGTAGATCTACCACGAGATCATAGAGGCTAAACCCTAAAAGCTAGCCTATGATATGATTGTTGTTGTATATGTCTATCGACTAGCCTGGCCCCGGTTTATATAATGCACCAGAGGCCTAGGATAACAAGAGTCCTAGCCGAATACGCCGGTGGGGGAGGAGTACTTGTCTTGATCGCCAAGTCTTGTTGATTCTTCCTTGTATGCAGCAGCTGTCCGGACTGGCCCATGAGTATACGGCCATGGGGGTCCTCGGCCCAATCCAACTGATCGGGAGACGACGCGTTGAGTACCCCCTAGTCTAGGACACCGTCAGTAGCCCCCTGAACCGGTCTTCAAGTTAGGGACGCTCCTCGATTCTTCCGAACTGTTCTTCATCTTCGGTTGCCGGTCTTGAAAACTGGTTCAACAAATCTTCTCATCTTCTATCTTGAGGATCGCCGAAATGCATTCGACGAGTTTACGCGTTGGGTATCCGAGGAGCCCCTTTAAGTTTACGGCCTTTATCAATGCCTTGTTATTTTTATGCCATGCCTCGGGTTTGAAGTTGTTCCCGGGTGGCAATGTCCTCTTGCGTCCGAGCTCCAACGCCAGACTGCATTCGAGGTATCTTTTGCAGCCGAGCACCAATGCCGGACTGCTTCCCAGCTCTAAGGCCGGACTATGTATCCGAGCTCCAACGCCGGACTGTATCTGAGCTCCAACGCCGGACTATGTATCCGAGCTCCAACGCCAGACTTTATCCGAGGTGTCATAAATCACCTTGGTTCAAAGAAGTTTGAAGGAGTTTAACCGAGCTTAATGCCGGAAATGCCCTCTAAGGAGCCAGCCACTTGCATCCGAGCTATATGTCGAACTGCTTCCGAGGTGGTTAAGCACCTCGGTCATGGGCTGATTTTTAGTCAATGTTTTTTATTGATGTAATTTATTCTCTGACAAGATATATAGCCAGTAGCCCTCAAGGTATGTATCGGTCTAAAATCCGAGATGCACCTGAAGGATGACATAAGAGCGCTGATCCCCGTAGCCGCTGAGACTCAGGTTGATTTGCAAAATCGGTCTGAGGATCAAGTCCTAGCTCGGCAGAATACTTTGGGACACAAAAAGCGGCGTGCTTAGTCCTCGAGACTCAGGTTGGGTGCGGCCGACCAACCTGAGGATCAAAATCTCCTCGGAAACTATATTGCACTTAAAATTTTCTGCATAGAACAGGCAATGCAGTAGCCCCCGAGACACTGGTCGGGTGGCAACACCAGATCAGAGGATCGATGTGCCCCTTTAATATTTATAAATAATAAGCCCGAAGCCCAGTAGCCCCCGAGCCTTAATGCGGGCACGGGAGGCCGAATTAAGGATCGATATCCATAGTGAAATCACAAATTATGTGTAATGACTCTATGTATCCAAGTACTTTACGTCATTAATGCTCGGATCCGCATTGTACAAAACTTTGTTGACCGACCATCGGCTTCCACCTCCTCGGCCAATAGCCAAGGAGTGTTTGTCCTACTTTATAAAGCCTTTATGAGGGCAAAGATTTCCAACAAACAAGGCAATCTGGCCATACGGTTTTATAAACAAAGGTACGCGGAGAGACATGTTATATTACTGTTTAACAGAAGAAATGTCTTCCAAAGAAAATAGTCCCCCTATCGGTTCCTTTCTTTGGGTTGTCATGCTAAGCATGATCATGAAACCTCAGCTCCAATGTAAGAGCAAAATATCGAGGATTTAGTTTGGGAGGCCAGTTAATAGCCCCCGTTAGTGTTCGGCGACAGTCGAGGTCAAGCCGTAAACACTTCGGTCATTGTTATGAATGGCCCGTCGTTTAATGCCATCATCAGATCACCGACCAGTTTACGCTTATTGTGATAGTCAGTTTTTGGCTTTCTCCACTGAGGTGCTTAACCATGTGAGCTGGAAGCACAATCGCAGTGGTTCTCCCTTTGCACACCTAGCCGAACAAAGCGGAACATAGGAGGCAAGCGCAGGAGCCGGGCAACCCAACTATTGACTGAAGACACAATTCGAAACCAATGCATATATAGCAATATCCGAGGATTTTTTGGCCGAATCTCTAAAGGTGTCCGGCGTTGCACTGCGAGACTTGTGCTGAAAACACACAAATAGTTTAAAAGTGCCATGGGCTCGAAAAGCCAAAAAACTTATTCAAAAGGTAATGTCTGAACTAGATCAAGTGTTCGGTGCCAATCCGAAGATTGGACTTTAGAAAAAAAAAGGTGCTTCTGTCGTGCTTTAACTTTGCAACGACTAAGAAGAAAAACACTTAGTATGAAACGGCTCAAATAAACATAAGAGCCCCCAAGCGACTTGGGTAAAAGTTAACTATAAAATGTAAGGTGACATGTAGAATGCCTTCTAGCCGGATTGTAGATCGTTTGTCGTAGCGGACCTTTTCGCTTCAACCTCTGGACCCAATAGTCCGGAGTGTGTCCAAATACCCTCGCGGTTATAAAAACCGGGGCATGCGTGGAGACCAGGCGTAGGGTTCATTAGTGCTTTATCAGACAAGTGCCCAACTAGTTATGTTATATTACTTGGTTAGTAAGAGACATCTTCCAGGAAGAATAGTTCTATTAGGGGTTCCTTTTCCTGGGAGGCATGCCATAAAGTGCATGTTCGGACTACGAAAAGAGCAGAAAAACATCTGGGGGCAGGTAAATAAATAGGTAAGAAATCATCTTTTAGTTCACCGACCGAGTATTCCCTTAAGAACGCTAGCTTTCAGCTTCACCCAGTCTGAGGTACACATCCGGCTGACCCAGCAGTAACAATCGCAGAGGTGCTCCCTTTACCACCTAGCCAAACAATCGGGAACGTAGGGGTAAGCACAGGAGCTAGGCAACCCAGCTTGGCCAAAACTTAAGTCATATCGATGCATATAATGGTGAACAAAAGGTACATGCGGAAGTGTGACACATGTGTTGGGCCTAAAGCCCGTATTAATAAGCTTCTGTTAAAGAAGCCCCTAGGTATAATGAGCGCGGGTAGCGCGTCAAGTGTGTGCGAACAAAGTTTCGACAAGGAAAACTTTTACAAGCAACTTTTTTACAAAAAAGTATAATTCTTGGTCGAACCGAACACAAGTTAGAAATTTAAAACTTTGAGCATGAAGGCAACTTAGCTGGTTAATGTGTTCGGTATTGACGACGCGGTCCGAGCTTGATGCGGGACAAGGTTCCATCCCCCAAGCCGGTCCCGAGGTGGCGGAGCAAGGAGCTCGGCACTCCGAAGTGGTGACATAGC
This sequence comes from Triticum dicoccoides, assembly GCF_002162155.2. Classification (NCBI taxonomy): domain Eukaryota; kingdom Viridiplantae; phylum Streptophyta; class Magnoliopsida; order Poales; family Poaceae; genus Triticum; species Triticum dicoccoides. Next base: position 468,972,130 of record NC_041393.1, read on the forward strand.
ACGGTCAATACAGGACGGCAGAGTGATGCCGAAGTCCCCGACATGGGGTAATGAAGTGTTGACGAAGCCCCACGTCCGGCTGAGGTGACGTCAAAGGATATAGTCCGGCTGGATCATTTTCCTGTGCACAAAAAAAAGTTCAGACCGGGGATAATAGTAATAATAGGAATTAAAAAAAATGTTGCATAATAAATAATTTATGCAAAGTGAGTAGTAAAAGAAATATGGCCTGGCGCCGAAGTCGATGTCGATGAAGGTCGTCGGCGTAATGCAATAAAGGCGTGGCAAAGCCTGGATTCACAGGTCGGTCCAAGTTCCGGATGCGGCGTTCGCCGAACTGTGTACGGAAACTGACCGAACCATCATGCGACCGTCGATAATGCGGCCACCATTTGATAGACCTGTGTACATATGCTGGACTAACCAGAGTAATAATTCCTTGGGAAAAATTTAACCCAAACAAGCAAAAAGAAATACTAGGATTAATAGCACCTGGTTTATTTGTTGTAGCAATCCGAAGGAAGGTGATTCCCAAAATTGGGACTCGATCCGCGCACCCATGCCTGGCCGGCTAGTGACGCCGAAGTGTCCGGAGTAGGTTGATGAAGAGATGGCGAAGCCCCCGGTCCAGCCGAGATGTCGAAGTAGGTCGGCGTGATGGACACCAGCTTGAAGAAACAATAGTGCGGCCATGCCGATGCAGGTCGTGACGTGGTCGATGCCGGCTTGATGAAGCGACCGTGCGGCGATGCCGGTATGCCCGCTCCGTGTAATCCATGGGGCGGCGATGTTGGTGATGATTTATCCTTCGCGATGTCGGACTCTTGTTCAGCTTGCCAAGATGATGATCCGAAGAAGTTGAGCTTGGCTCAATAAAGTGACGACGTGTCTAGCGCAGGTCGGCAGCCGTGGAGCAATATTACCGGACTGGTTTGACACCAGCATGATGTTGAAGATCATGTTCAAAAGATCTTAAAGTAGTGGGATGTGTTCGGGAACAAAACACAATACCCCATACAAAACTTCCTTCAAAAAGGATGTCCGAAATCCCGTTCATAAAAAAGACGAACTCGGGTCGGATTCGTTTTCGCGCAGAAAACAGATCCAAAAAGTGATGCACTAATCGGAAGTTTCCCGGAGTTTGGACGGTCGGATCGAGCTGAATTTTTGGCAGGTGGTAGATAAGGGAATTCCGCAGCAAATCAACGGTTGGATCCTCCAAAGGACATCCGAGCTAGACGCTGGATACCACGCCCTAAACTCGTCCGGATTCTCGTCCAGATTCAGCAGGGCTCCGGTATATCGGAGATTGCCGGAGATTCCTCCATTGGAACTCGACGAAATTTTTGCAGGGTTGTTGTAGACTTAATTCCGCATAATTCCACCGAAGTAATTGTTTAGGCGACACTCGAGGAGGCGGTGGCGGCGGATACAAGTTTGCTGTCCAGAAAAACAGCACGGTCGCCTGAGGGCAATGTTGACGTTGAGCCCCCGAGCTCCATGGATGACTCCTCCATGATCTTGATAGAGATCGGAGTTGGTGTTGATGAAGGTCTTCATCCGAACATGATGATCGGAGGTACGGCGCAGTCCTCGGTCAAGCCAAGGTGACCAGTCGAGCTGGTGACGAAGAAGCCGACGTCGCAGTTGACCTGCAGTCGAGCCATTGATCCTTTCGCCGATCACACAGCGGAACTCTCAATGAAAGCACCAATGTCGGTGTCAAAACCGGCGGATCTCGGGTAGGGGGTCCCAAGCAGTGCGTCTTAGGATCAATGGTAACAGGAGGCAAGGGACACGATGTTTTACCCAGGTTCGGGCCCTCTCGATGGAGGTAAAACCCTACGTCCTGCTTGATTAATATTGATGATATGGGTAGTACAAGAGTAGATCTACCACGAGATCGTAGAGGCTAAACCCTAAAAGCTAGCCTATGGTATGATTGTTGTTGTATACGTCTATCGACTAGCCTGGCCCCGGTTTATATAATGCACCAGAGGCCTAGGATAACAAGAGTCCTAGCCGAATACGCCGGTGGGGGAGGAGTCCTTGTCTTGATCGCCAAGTCTTGTTGATTCTTCCTTGTATGCGGTAGCTGTCCGGACTGGCCCATGAGTATACGGCCATGGGGGTCCTCGGCCCAATCCAACTGATCGGGAGACGACGCGTTGAGTACCCCCTAGTCTAGGACACCGTCAGCGACTATGTTAGAATCTGAAGGGTTACAAACAAGGCCTTTGCAAAAGATCCAAACGCCAGGAGATATAAACCAACTCCAGTTTTTATAGATACTGCCCCAGCACAGAGAAACCCAACTCCTACTGATAATAAGCAGATTCCAGTGGCCAAAGAACTAGTCCGCTCCAGTCCAGTAAAAGTATGTCAACTCCGTTCTAAAAAGTGTGTGCGTATCTTTGCATCATGAAATTTTATAGCATGCTGATCATATTTTCTACATGTTTCTTACCCATCTCTCTTTTAGAAAATAAGCTTAACAGATAGAAGAATTTCTGCACTAGTATCGTGTGTGAGGAAAGATTCTTGCAGGAATTCTCTGTGCTCCAATGCAGATGTAAGTACCTGTTGTGTATCACTATATTTTTACATCAGCATGTATTTTGTTAATCGGCGTGAATCCAACCTTTATCTGATCTAAATTTAGTTGTAGCAAAATGTATGATTAAAGGCCACAATGTTGATTTTTGTAAGGAAAACTGCCTGGTGGTTTTGCATCCTGAGCTGGATGAGTGTACTATCTCATATCCGTGGGTTTGAATACTTTGGTTCTGCAGTGGGTTTTCAGTGTTTTTTTACTGTGTTGTCCTGTCGTATCCCTAGCTCTTACATCATACTCCCTCCGTCCGGATTACATGTCGCAGAAATGGATAAAGCTGGATGTATCTAGAACTGAAATACGCCTAGACCCATCCATTTATTTCCGGATGGAGTGAATACATGTCAATATGTCATGCCTTTCTATTCTTCAGTACCTATTCCATCTCTGATGTAGCATGTTTTATAATTGAATCACTATTCTTCTATATAAGGCATGCAAGGGGAAGACGGCTATGTTAGAATCTAAAGGGTTACAAACCAGGTATTTGCAGAAGATCCAAACGCCAGGAGATAATAAACCAACTTCATTTTTCATAGATACTGCTCCAGCACAAACAAACCCAACTCCCATTGATAATAAGCAGATTCCAGTGGCCAAAGAACTAGTCCGCTCCGGTACAGCAAAAGAATGTCAACTCCATTCTAAGAAGTGTGTGCGTATCCTCGCATCATGAAATTTTATAGCATTCTGATAATATTTTCTACATGTTTCTTACCCATCTCTCTTTTAGAAAATAAGGTTAAATAATAGAAGACTTCCTTCATTGGGATTGTATTCGAGGAAAATATCTTGCGGGAATTCTCTGTGCCCCAATGCTGATGTAAGTACCTGTTGTATATCACTATATTTTTACATCAGCATGTATTTTGTTAAGCGTGAATCCAACCTTTATCTTATCTAAAATTAGTTTTAGCAAAATGTTAAAGGCACCAATGTTGATTTTTGTAAAGAAAAATGCCTGGTAGTTTTGCATACTGAGCTGCATGAGTGTACTATCTCATATCATGCACATTACTGAATTGTAGTGCTGCTCTGGTTGCCCATTCATTCATTGTGTCAATGTTGCTTTCGTATTACCTTACCTGGCTGATGATAGTTGTGCCATATTGTATTAATTTGGTGTAGTCTAGTTTCCCAAACATTCATTGCTTTCCTATTATTTGACTTGGCCAATGATAGCAATGCTAGTGTGTTAATTTGGTGCAGCTACTGAAGATAAGAAGACAAACTCTGAAAACAGCAAGGTAACCCCATTGTTTCTTTCCAATAAATCTAGGTCAGGTAATATGTCAATAACTCATGATTAATCTATTTGGTTCCCCTCCTAATTTATGTTATGATGCAGTGGTCAAGACACTCTCCACTATCAATAATACAAGCCTGCCAAAATCGCCATCTGAATCTGTTCAGTATCCTCTATCTCGAATGCAACGGAAAAAATGTATGTTTGTGAACCAATTAATGGCTGAAGCAATGATGGAAATGGTGAAGGAATCAGAGGTGCAGAGTCGTGCGACACAACAACTAATCAATGTTTTCAGAGACAGTGTAGCAAAGCAGCAAGAACTTGCCCACATGCTTATGGGCATCATCCATGCTGAGGTTGCAGATTGTGACGTTGTAAATCGTTAGGTTCTGTTCATTTATTTGCACGGGCATCAATCTTTGATTGCCCAGTGGATGTAATTTCCTTTAATATATGCTGGAGGTGCAATGTTTTTCCCTATATGTCGTACCTTTGCTTGATCGGTTTTGGTCCTGTGCATAATTGCTCGTCGTAATGGGCTCAAATTATCTAATTTGGCCTAAAGACATGTACGAACTTTAGTGGGCCAATTAAGGTAACGGGCCGTTACTAGGCTGAAAGTTAATGGTCGGTCCTCTTACCTCCCGGGTCGTTAACAGGCCAACATCAAAGCGAGTAACAGGTGGGCCCAGTTGATTTCACAGGCCGTTAACAGGCCATTACTAAGTTCGGGCTACATATGGCCCAACTATACTGTGGGCCTTTAGCAGGCCAAAAGAGACAGCGGGCTTGTACTAGACCATGAAGAGCATGGGCCGCTAAGAGGCCGAAAGTCGGGTCGTATTGTAAATGGCCCAACTATGTTGTGTTGGAAATATGCCCTAGAGGCAATAATAAATTAGTTATTATTATATTTCCTTGTTCATGATAATCATTTATTATCCATGCTATAATTGTATTAATAGGAAACTCAGATACATGTGTGGATACATAGACAACACCATGTCCCTAGCAAGCCTCTATTGACTAGCTCGTTGATCAATAGATGGTTACGGTTTCCTAACCATGGACATTGGATGTCGTTGATAACGGGATCACATCATTAGGAGAATGATGTGATGGACAAGACCCAATCCTAAGCCTAGCACAAAGATCGTAGTTCGTATGCTAAAGCTTTTCTAATGTCAAGTATCATTTCCTTAGACCATGAGATTGTGCAACTCCCGGATAACCGTAGGAATGCTTTGGGTGTACCAAACATCACAACGTAACTGGGTGGCTATAAAGGTGCACTATAGGTATATCCGAAAGTGTCTGTTGGGTTGGCACGAATCGAGACTGGGATTTGTCACTTCGTGTAAACGGAGAGGTATCTCTGGGCCCACTCGGTAGGACATCATCATAATGTGCACAATGTGACCAAGGGGTTGATCACGGGATGATGTGTTGCGGAACGAGTAAAGAGACTTGCCGGTAATGAGATTGAACAAGGTATCGGTATACCGACGATCGAATCTCGGGCAAGTACAATACCGCTAGACAAAGGGAATTGTATACGGGATCGATTGAGTCCTTGACATCGTGGTTCATCCGATGAGATCATCGTGGAACATGTGGGAGCCAACATGGGTATCCAGATCCCGCTGTTGGTTATTGACCGGAGAACGTCTCGGTCATGTCTGCATGGTTCCCGAACCCGTAGGGTCTACACACTTAAGGTTCGATGACGCTAGGGTTATAAAGGAAGTTTGTATGTGGTTACCGAATGTTGTTCGGAGTCCCAGATGAGATCCCGGACGTCACGAGGAGTTCCGGAATGGTCCGAAGGTAAAGATTTATATATGGGAAGTCCTGTTTTGGTCACCGGAAAAGTTTCGGGTTTTTCCGGTAACGTACCGGGACCACCGGGAGGGTCCCGGGGGTCCACCAAGTGGGGCCACTAACCCCGGAGGACTGCATGGGCCAAGTGTGGGAGGGAACCAGCCCCAGGTGGGCTGGTGCGCCCCCCACAAGGGGCCCAAGGCGCAGGGGAGAGTGGGAGGGGGCAAACCCTAGGGCAGATGGGCCCTAAGGCCCACCCCAGGCGCGCCTCCCCTCTCTCCCCCTCTGGCCGCCACCCAGATGGGATCTGGGGGATGCCGCCACCCCTGGGGAGGGAACCCTAGAGGGGGCGCAGCCCCCTCCCCTCCCCTTATAAATACATGAGATGTAGGGGCTGCCCTATACATGAGTTTCTTCTCCTGTTGGCGCAGCCCTACCTCTCTTACTCCTCCTCTCCCGTGGTGCTTGGCGAAGCCCTGCATGATTGCCACGCTCCTCCACCACCACCACGCCGTTGTGCTGCTGCTGGATGGAGTCTTCCTCAACCTATCCCTCTCTCCTTGCTGGATCAAGGCGTGGGAGACGTCACCGGGCTGTACGTGTGTTGAACGCGGAGGTGCCGTCCGTTCGGCACTAGGATCTCCGATGATTTGGATCACGACGAGTACGACTCCTTCAACCCCGTTCTCTTGAACGCTTCCGCTTAGCGATCTACAAGGGTATGTAGATGCACTCTCCTTCCCCTCGTTGCTGGTTTCTCCATCTTGGTGATTCGTAGAAAAATTTTGAATTTCTGCTACGTTCCCCAACAGTGGCATCATGAGCTAGGTCTATTGCGTAGATTCTTTGCACGAGTAAAACACAAAGTCGTTGTGGGCGTTGATTTTGTTCAATATGCTTACCGTTACTAGTCCAATCTTGTTTCGACGGTATTGTGGGATGAAGCGGCCCGGACCGACCTTACACGTACACTTACGTGAGACAGGTTCCACCGACTGACATGCACTTGGTGCATAAGGTGGCTAGCGGGTGCCAGTCTCTCCCACTTTAGTCAGAACGGATTCTATGAAAAGGGTCCTTATGAAGGGTAAATAGCAATTGGCATATCACATTGTGGTTTTGCGTAGGTAAGAAACGTTCTTGCTAGAAACCCATAGCAGCCACGTAAAACATGCAAACAACAATTAGAGGACGTCTAACTTGTTTTTGCAGGGTATGCTATGTGATGTGTTATGGCCAAGAAGAATGTGATGAATTATATGTGATGTATGAGATTGATCATGTTCTTGTAATAGGAATCACGACTTGCATGTCGATGAGTATGACAACTGGTAGGAGCCATAGGAGTTGTCTTAATTTATTGTATGACCTGCGTGTCATTAAACAATGCCATGTAATTACTTTACTTTATTGCTAACCGGTAGCCATAGTAGTAGAAGTAATAGTTGGCGAGACAACTTCATGAAGACACGATGATGGAGATCATGGTGTCATGCCGGTGACGATGATGATCATGGAGCCCGAAGATGGAGATCAAAAGGAGCAAAAATGATATTGGCCATATCATGTCACTATTTGATTGGATGTGATGTTTATCATGATTATACATCTTATTTGCTTAGAACGACGGTAGTAAATAAGATGATCCCTCATTAAAATTTCAAGAAAGTTTCCCCCTAACTGTGCACCGTTGCGAAAGTTCGTCGTTTCGAAGCACCGCGTGATGATCGGGTGTGATAGATTCTTACGTTCACATACAACGGGTGTAAGCCAGATTTACACACGCGAAACACTTAGGTTAACTTGACGAGCCTAGCATGTACAGACATGGCCTCGGAACACAAGAGACCGAAAGGTCGAGCATGAGTCATATAGTAGATACGATCAACATGAAGATGTTCACCGATGATGACTAGTCCGTCTCACGTGATGATCGGACACGGCCTAGTTGACTCGGATCATGTAATCACTTAGATGACTAGAGGGATGTCTATCTGAGTGGGAGTTCATTAGATGAACTTAATTATCCTGAACATAGTCAAAAGCCCTTTGCAAATTATGTCATAGCTCACGCTATAGTTCTATTGTTTTAGATATGATCCTAGAGAAAATATAGTTGAAAATTGACAGTAGCGATTATGCGATCAGTAGAAAGCTTATGTCCTTAATGCACCGCTCGGTGTGCTGAACCTCAAACGTCGTCTGTGGATGTTGCGAACATCGGACATACACGTTTTGATAATTACGTGATAGTTCAATTAAACGGTTTAGAGTTGAGGCACCAAAGACGATTTCGAAACATCGTGGAACATATGAGATGTTTCGAGGGCTGAAATTGGGATTTCAGGCTCGTGCCCACGTCAGAGGTACAAGACCTCCGACGATTTTCTTAGCCTGCAAACTAAGGGAGAAAAGCTCAATGGTTGAGCTTGTGCTCAGATTGTCTGAGTGCAACAATCACTTGAATTGAGTGGGAGTTGATCTTCCAGATGAGATAGTGATGTTTCTCCAAAGTCATTGCCACCAAGCTGCTGGAGCTTCGTGATGAACTATAACATATCAAGGATAGATGATCTTTGAGGTATTCACGATGTTTGACACCGCGAAAGTAGAAATCAAGAAGGAGCATCAATTGTTGATGGTTGGTGAAACCACTAGTTTGAAGAAGGGCAAGGGCAAGAAGGGACACTTCATGAAACGGCAAATCAGTTGCTGCTCCAGTGAAGAAACCCAAGGTTGAACCCAAACCCGAGACTAAGTGCTTCTGTAATAAGGGGAACAGCCACTGGAGCAGAATTACCCTAGATACTTGGTAGATAAGAAGGCTGGCAAGGTCGATAGAAGTATATTGGATATACATTATGTTAATGTGTACTTTACTAGTACTCGTAGTAGCACCAGGGTATTAGATACCGGTTCGGTTGCTAAGTGTTAGTAACTCGAAATAAAAGCTACGGAATAAACAGAGACTAGCTAAAGGTGAGCTGATGATACGTGTTGGAAGTGTTTCCAAGGTTCATGTGATCAAGCATCGCACGCTCCCTCTACCATCGAGATTGGTGTTAAACCTAAATAATTGTTATTGGTGTTTGCATTGAGCATAGACATGATTGGATTATGTCTGTCGCAATACGGTTATTCATTTAAGGAGAATAATGGTTACTCTGTTTATTTGAATAATACCTTCAATGGTCTAGCACCTAAAAGGAATGGTTTATTGAATCTCGATCGTAGTGATACACATTTTCATGCCAAAAGATATAAGATAGTAATGATAGCACCACTTACCTGTGGCACTGCCATGTAAGTCATATTGGTATAAAACGCATGAAGAAGCTCCATGTTGATGGATCTTTGGACTCACTCGTTTTTGAAAAGTTTGAGACATGCGAACCATGTCTATTGGTGTATACGCATGAAGAAACTCCATGCAGATGGATCGTTTGGACTCACTTGATTTTGAATCACTTGAGATATGCAAATCATACCACATAGGCAAGATGACTGAAAAGCCTCGTTTTCAGTAAGACGGAACAAGATAGCAACTTGTTGGACGTAACACACTTTGATGTGTGCAGTCCAATGAGTACTGAGGCATGCAGTGAATATCGTTATGTTCTCACTTCATGGATGATTTAAGTAGATACTGAGTATATTTACTTGATGAAACACACGTCTGAATTATTGAATGGTTCAAGTAATTTCAGAGTGAAGTTGAAGATCATTGTGACAAGAGGATAAAATGTCTATGATATGATCATAGAGATGAGTATCTGAGTTACGAGCTTTGGCACGCAATTAAGACATTGTGGAAATTGTTTCACAATTAATACCGCCTGGAACACCATAGAGTGATGGTGTGTCCGAACATCATAGTTGCACCCTATTGGACATGGTGCGTACCATGATATCTCTTATCGAATTACCACTATCGTTCATGGGTTAGGCATTAGAGACAACCGCACTCACTTCAATAGGGCACCACGTAATTCCGTTGAGACGACACCGTTTGAACTATGGTTTGGAGAAACCTAAGTTGTTGTTTCTTAAAAGTTTGGGGCTGCGACGCTTATGTGAAAAAGTTTCAGGTTGATAAGCTCGAACCCAAAGCAGATAAAATGCATCTTCATAGGACACCCAAAACAGTTGGGTATACCTCCTAATTCAGATCCGAAAGCAATAGGGATTGTTTCTTGAATCGGGTCCTTTCTCGAGGAAAGGTTTGTCTCGAAAATTGAGTGGGAGGATGGTGGAGACTTGATGTGGTTATTGAACCGTCACTTCAACAAGTGTGTAGTAGGGCACAGGAAGTTGTTCCTATGGTGCCTACACCAATTGAATTAGAAGCTTATGATAATGATCATGAAGTTTTGGATCAAGTCACTACCGTACCTCGTAGGGTGACAAGGATGCGTACTGCTTCAGAGTGGTACAGTAATCCTGTCTTGAAGGTCATGTTGCTAGACAACAATGAACCTACGAGCTATGGAGAAGCGACGGTGGGCCCAAATTCCGACAAATGGTTAGAAGCCATGAAATCCGAGATAGGATCCATGTATCAGAACAAAGCATGGACTTTGGTGGACTTACCCGATGATCGGCAAGCCATTGAGATAAATGGATCTTTAAGAAGAAGACAGACGTGGACGGTAATGTCACCGTCTATGAAGCTCGACTTGTGGCGAAAAGTTTTTCACAAGTTCAAGGAGTTGACTACGATGAGATTTTTCTCATCCGTAGCGATGCTTAAGTCCGTTGGAATCATGTTAGCATTAGCTGCATTTATGAAATCTGGCAAATGGATGTCAAAACGAGTTTCCTTACCAGTTTTCGTAAGGAAAGGTTGTATGCGATACAATCAGAAAGTTTTTGTCGATCCTAAGGATGCTAAAAGGTATGCTGGCTCCAGCGATCCTTCTAAGGACTGGAGTAAGCATCTCGGAGTTGGAATGTGCGCTTTGATGAGATGATCAAAGATTTTGGGTTTATACAAAGTTCATGAGAAACTTGTATTTCCAAAGAAGTGAGTGGGAGCGCTATAGAATTTCTGATGAGTATATGTTGTTGACATATTGATGATCAGAAATGATGTAGAATTTTCTAGAAAGCATATAGGTTTATTTGAAAAGTGTTTTTCATTGGAAAACCTGGATTAGGCTACTTGAAAAATAAGCATCAAGATCTATAAGATAGATCAAAATGCTTAATAATACTTTCAAATGAGCACATACCTTGACATGATCTTGAAGGTGTTCAAGATGGATCAGTCACAGAAGGAGTTCTTGCCTGAGATGTAAGGTATGAAGTTAAGACTTAAAGCTTGACCACGGCAGAAAAGAGAGAAAGGACGAAGGTCGTCCCCTATGCTTCAGACATAGGCTCTATAGTATGCTATGCTGTGTACCGCACCGGAAGTGTGCCTTGCCATGAATCAGTCAAGGGGTACAAGAATGATCCAGGAATGGATCATTGGACAGCGGTCAAAATTGTCCTTGGAGTAAATAAGGACATGTTTCTCGATTATGGAGGTGATAAAGAGTTCGGCGTAAAGGGTTACGTCGATGCAAGCTTTAACACCTATCCGAGTGACTCTGAGTAGCAAACCGGATACGTATAGTGGAGAAACCATTTGGAATAGCTTCAAGTGGAGCGTGGAAGCAACATTTACAATATGACATAGAGAATTGCGAAGTACATACGGATCTGAATGTTACAGACCCATTGACTAAAACCTCTCTCACAAGCAAAACATGATCAAACCCCAGAACTCATTAAGTCTTAATCACATGATGATGTGAACTAGTTTAATGACACTAGTAAACTCTTTGGATGTTGGTCACATGGCGATGTGACCTGTGAGTGTTAATCACATGGCGATGTGAACTAGATTATTGACTCTAGTGCAAGTGGGAGACTGTTGGAAATATGCCCTAGAGGCAATAATAAATTAGTTATTATTATATTTCCTTGTTCATGATAATCGTTTATTATCCATGCTATAATTGTATTGATAGGAAACTCAGATACATGTGTGGATACATAGACAACACCATGTCCCTAGCAAGCCTCTATTGACTAGCTCGTTGATCAATAGATGGTTACGGTTTCCTAACCATGGACATTGGATGTCGTTGATAACGGGATCACATCATTAGGAGAATGATGTGATGGACAAGACCCAATCCTAAGCCTAGCACAAAGATCGTAGTTCGTATGCTAAAGCTTTTCTAATGTCAAGTATCATTTCCTTAGACCATGAGATTGTGCAACTCCCGGATAACCGTAGGAATGATTTGGGTGTACCAAACGTCACAACGTAACTGGGTGGCTATAAAGGTGCACTACAGGTATATCCGAAAGTGTCTGTTGGATTGGCACGAATCGAGACTGGGATTTGTCACTTCGTGTAAACAGAGAGGTATCTCTGGGCCCACTCGGTAGGACATCATCATAATGTGCACAATGTGACCAAGGGGTTGATCACGGGATGATGTGTTGCGGAACGAGTAAAGAGACTTGCCGGTAATGAGATTGAACAAGGTATCGGTATACCGACGATCGAATCTCGGGCAAGTACAATACCGCTAGACAAAGGGAATTGTATACGGGATCGATTGAGTCCTTGACATCGTGGTTCATCCGATGAGATCATCGTGGAACATGTGGGAGCCAACATGGGTATCCAGATCCCGCTGTTGGTTATTGACCGGAGAACGTCTCGGTCATGTCTGCATGGTTCCCGAACCCGTAGGGTCTACACACTTAAGGTTCGATGACGCTAGGGTTATAAAGGAAGTTTGTATGTGGTTACCGAATGTTGTTCGGAGTCCCGGATGAGATCCCGGACGTCACGAGGAGTTCCAGAATCGTCCGAAGGTAAAGATTTATATATGGGAAGTCCTGTTTTGGTCACCGGAAAAGTTTTGGGTTTTTCCGGTAACGTACCGGGACCACCGGGAGGGTCCCGGGGGTCCACCAAGTGGGGCCACCAACCCCGAAGGACTGCATGGGCCAAGTGTGGGAGGGAACCAGCCCCAGGTGGGCTGGTGCGCCCCCCACAAGGGGCCCAAGGCGCAGGGGAGAGTGGGAGGGGGCAAACCCTAGGGCAGATGGGCCCTAAGGCCCACCCCAGGCGCGCCTCCCCTCTCTCCCCCTCTGGCCGCCACCCAGATGGGATCTGGGGGCTGCCGCCACCCCTGGGGAGGGAACCCTAGAGGGGGCGCAGCCCCCTCCCCTCCCCCTATAAATACATGAGGTGTAGGGGCTGCCCAATACATGAGTTTCTTCTCCTGTTGGCGCAGCCCTACCTCTCTTACTCCTCCTCTCCCGTGGTGCTTGGCGAAGCCCTGCAGGATTGCCACGCTCCTCCACCACCACCACGCCATTGTGCTGCTGCTAGATGGAGTCTTCCTCAACCTCTCCCTCTCTCCTTGCTAGAGCAAGGCGTGGGAGACGTCACCGGGCTGTACGTGTGTTGAACGCGGAGGTGTCGTCCGTTCGGCACTAGGATCTCCGGTGATTTGGATCACGACGAGTACGACTCCTTCAACCCCGTTCTCTTGAACGCTTCCGCTTAGCGATCTACAAGGGTATGTAGATGCACTCTCCTTCCCCTCGTTGTTGGTTTCTCCATAGATAGATCTTGGTGATTCATAGAAAAATTTTGAATTTCTGCTACGTTCCCCAACATGTTGTGGGCCTTTAGTAGGCCAAAAGAGAAACCGGAATGGTATTGGACCATGAAGGGCATGGGCCGTTAAAAGGCCAAAACTTAGCTCCGGCTACAAATGGCCCAACTCATTTATGGTCCATTAACAGGCTGAAAGGCACACAAGGCCGGGAATTGGCCCAACACTTAAACGGGTCGCAAAAAGGCCAAAACTTAGGTCCGACTACAAATGTCCCAACTGATTTATGGGTCGTCAACAGGCTGAAAGAGACACCAGACTGGAAATTGGCCCAACACTTAAATGGGTCGCTAAAAGGTCGAAACTCAGGTCCGACTACAAATGGCCCAACTGATTTATGGGCCGTCAACAAGCTGAAAGACACACCGGGCCGTAAAGTAGCCCAACATTTAAATGGGTCGCTAAAAGACCGAAAGATGTACATCCTGAAAATTGGCCCATCCATTGAATGGGTCGTTAACAGGCCGAAATCTCATCGGGCCGATATTGAGCCCAAATATATAGCAGGCTGTTAATGGGCTCGAACTGACTATGGGCTGCAATGGTGTCAAATCTTTAATGGGTCGTTGATGGGCCGAATTGGCACATCTCGTATGGGTCGTGGGCCTAAATGGACCTGACACAAGTAGGCCTTATATGGGCCGGCCTGCTAATTTTTACTGGGCTGGCCCTTTTCACCGGAATGGGCCACTGTTGAGCCGTGCCACGTGTCGACCTATCATAGGTGCCTCCTGTCAAATGAGTGGATGACATCTGTCTCAACGGTGAGGTAACACGTGTTTCCTCCGGCCAATGATGATTTTACACGTGGAAAATCCCCATTGGTCCGGGCTGTTAACGGGTTATTGGATCCAAATTCGGACCCGGTAACTTAACGGCGTTCCATTACAGTGGATGCCATGTGTCGGTCACCCTTGATGAAAGCACTTCTGTGATGCGCGATTTATCGTCATGGAAGTGAACACTTCCGTGATGATAATTTTGGTAATGTCATGGAACACTTCTGCGACAGCACAGGTATGACTACCTTGATTCTGTCATAAAATCGTCATGGATGTACATGCATGACAAAAACCGCGACCTACTATGACAAACATGTATCATCACGGAAGTGTATTTTTTTGTAGTGTTAAGAGAGGCACTCAGAGATATATTGGACAAGATCGCCACTACCTCATCACCACCACCTCCTTCTTAATCACCAAAAGAAAATTAAGTATCGGGTATGGGCACTCCCCTTGGCTTTTGCCAAGCTTGGAGGAGGTGCCCCAGTATCGTATCACCCCACTATCTTTTGCCTTTACTTTTCTTAGTTCAATCCATAGTTATCTTTTTCTTTAGATGAATAAAAGTTTAGTTAGATCCTTTCTTTTCGTGAGTTTGCTTAGTGATCTATCTTTGTAATCGTGTGAGATATATATAATACTCCCTCTGTTCCTTGATGTAAGGTGTATAGATTTTTGAGAAAAAATCCAAAATATAAGGTGTATTGTGTTGCACCACTCGTCTAGATAATGTTTTTAGGGATTTGATTACATTTCCTTATATTAGGCAAGCTCCTCTATTTTCTCATATCAATTAGTTAGGTGTAATCTCACCCAAAACTTGTGAAATTTTCCCTCCATGTGCGTTCTTTAATTTCCGTGCCAAAAACTATACACCCTATATTTAGGAATGGAGGGAGTAAAGTTTAGTTTGAGTTTTGCTTCTTTTACTTTCATGTTTCAATAAAATAAATAAATAAATGAAAAAAGATCATATGCTAATCTTATGGTGAGTAATGACATCACACAAGGAAAAGTATAAGTAGAAAATTTTATTGTAGATTGACAAATATAGCATTGGTCAATGATGCAACTCATAAAAGAATTAATAAGGGAAGAGAAGATTCACATGGAAATACACTATTCTGGAAATCTTTTGTGATTGTGAGAACCCATCAAAATATTATATTCCAAAATTGTTGACGTTGGACAAGGAAGACAACGTAATGATTTATGTTTGTCCACATTCACATCGAAGCTATATTGACATCGATCCTTCAACATGTGGTGTTTTCCCCCTATCTTTGCTAGCCAAAAATTCCGCACCAAGTAGAGATACTACTTGTGCATCCAAAAACCGTTAAACCCAAATCTTGTTTTGAGAGTCCACCATACCTACCTATGGATTGAGTAAGATCCTTCAAGTAAGTTGCCGTTGGTGCAATAAGACAATAAAATTTGCTTCTAAAAGTGTTAGGTCATTTAGTGTAAGGGAAAATTGAGCGTTCTACGAACTTGTGATGGCAAAGAATAAAAGTGACATACTGCATAATAAACGTTGCTATCATAAGGGGCAATATAACATGACAATCTCTTGCACTAAGGGGTTGAGCATACAAACAAAAAGGGCATGGCAACCTCTGCATCCCTCTGAGAAGGGCATATCTTTTACTTTTATGTATTTACTTTCATGCAAGAGTCAAAGTTTTCTCTCTTTTTCTTTTTATTTTCTCTTTTGGCAAGCATCATGTGGTGAGGAAATATCTAGGCACATATATCTGGTTGAATATGGGTAGCATGAGTTATTATTGTTGACATCACCCATGAGGTGAATACATTGGGAGCCGAAACTATAAGCCCCCTATCTTTCTATGTGTCTGGTTGAAATGTTTTGCTCATGTGTACGCGGTGAGTGTTAGCAATCATAGAAGACTATATGATGATTGAGTATGTGGACTTGCCTAAAGGCTCCGATACGTGACCCTTCCAGTAAAGATGATGAATTGTAGTTGCAAAGTTGACTGAGAACATAGTTTGTTGGTTTCCAGTAGAGTTTATACTTTATACTTCGATGTTGTGATGAATTGTTACTTGTTCATGAGAATTCTATGATAAAAGTTCTATGATAAAAGTTCTATGATAAAAGTTTTATGTTAGAGTTTGTTATTGTTATAATAAGTTACATGATGCTTCTATGTCTGTATTTTGTTTTTACCGACACATGTCTCTCTAAGCATGTGGACATGTTTTTCGATTTCGGTTTTCGCTTGAGGACAAGCGAGGTCTAAGCTTGGGGGAGTTGATACGTCCATTTTGCATCATGTTTACCTACTGTTATTTATGTTGTTTAATTTCATAATAATGCTTTTTAGAGTAATTCTAATGCCTTTTCTCATAATATGCAACGTACACACAACGGGGGAGAATTCCGGCAGCTGAAAATCTGGACCTGAAAAAGCTACTTCAGGCTACCTATTCTGCACAACTCCAAATGAGCTGAAACTTCACGAGGAATTTTTTATGGAATAAATGAGGATTTTTGGAGCCAATAAGTACAATAAGGGGGCCATCAGGTGGGCACAACCCACCTAGGCGCGCCAGGGAGCCCAGGCGTGCCCTGGTGGGTTATGCTCACCTCAGCCCACCTCCAGTGCCCCTCTTCTGGTACATAAGTCACTTTGACCTAGAAAAAATAAGGAGAGGACTTTTGGGACGAAGCGCTGTCGTCTCGGGGCGGAACCTGGGAAGGAGCACTTTTGCCCTCCGGTGGAGCGGTTCCGCCGGGGGAACTTCCCTCCCAGAGGGGAAAATCATCGTCATCATCATCACCAACAACTCTCTCATCTTGGGGAGGGCTATCTCCTCAACATCTTCAATAGCACCATCTCCTCTCAAACCCTAGTTCATCTC
Source organism: Triticum dicoccoides (assembly GCF_002162155.2). Lineage (NCBI taxonomy): Eukaryota > Viridiplantae > Streptophyta > Magnoliopsida > Poales > Poaceae > Triticum > Triticum dicoccoides. The sequence continues at coordinate 468,989,176 of NC_041393.1, forward strand.
TTGTGTTCAATCTTTGTATCGGAACTATAGATTGCTGCTTGTGGGTGACTAGTAGTGTTGATTACATCTTGTAGTTGATTACTATATGGTTTATTTGGTGGAAGATTATATGTTCAGATCCATTATACTATTTAATACCCATCTGATCTTGAGCATGATTATCATTTGTGAGTAGTTACTTTTGTTCTTGAGTTCACGGGAGAAATCATGTTGCAAGTAATCATGTGAACTTGATATGTGTTCGATATTTTGATGATATGTATGTTGTGATTCCCTTAGTGGTGTCATGTGAACGTCGACTACATGACACTTCACCATATTTGGGCCTAAGGGAATGCATTGTGGAGTAGTTATTAGATGATGGGTTGCGACAGTGACAGAAGCTTAAACCCTAGTTTATGCGCTATTCCGTAAGGGACCGACTGGATCCAAAAGTTTAATGATATGGTTAGAATTTATTCTTAATATTTTTCTCGTAGTTGCGGATGCTTGCGAGGGGGTTAATCATAAGTAGGATGTTTGTTCAAGTAAGAACATCACCTAAGCACCGGTCCACCCACATACCAAATTATCAAAGTAGCGAACATGAATCGGACCAACATGATGAAAGTGACTAGAGGAAATCCCGTGTACCCTCAAGAACACTTTGCTTATCATAAGAGACCATTTTGGCCTGTCCTTTGCCTCAAAAGGATTGGGCTACCTTGCTGCACTTTTTTTACAAGTACCGTTACTTGCTCGTTACAAATTATCTTGCTATCAAACTACTCTATTACTTACAATTTCAGCACTTGCAGACATTACCTTGCTGAAAACCACTTGTCATTTCCTTATGCACCTCGTTGGGTTCGACACTCTTACATATCGGAAAGGCTACAATTGATCCCATATACTTGTGGGTCATCATGGTCACTGTGGGCCCCCATTTGTGTTGATTTCAAGTCCCAAAAATCACATATATTCCAAAATAATTCTCCATAAATTTTTATCGCGTTTGAACTTCGTTTGATATGGATTTTCTGTGAAACAAAAAACATGCAACAAACAGGAACTGGGACTGGGCACTAGATCAATAGGTTAGTCCAAATAAATCATATAAAATGTTGCCAAAAGTGTATAAAAATTGTATAATATTGGCACGAAACAATCAAAAATTATAGATACGACGGAGGCGTATCAGCCACCAACTCCGACAAGAATTGCTTCCAACGTGGTAAGGGGGGAGTGTGTGGTTGCGGGCAGCAGCCTGGGCGGTGCCAGAGCGACCAGAAATTGGGTGGGGGCGATGAGGGCGGCTAGAGGCAGAGGGGTGTCGGGCATGGAGGGGGAGGGGAATATCCCACGAGAGACCGATGGGCGGACCAGGGGAAGGACACGAAGAGTGTCGCGTGCGTTCGCGTTGTGTCCGTGCAGACTCATACCATGCCCAAATTTGGGCCCGAAATGGGTCACGTCCAGAGGAAAAATGGACACCCGTCCGTTTAGGTCGTTGCATTGGGCCACGATTTCTGTCTGTCTCGATCCCAATGAACATGCGCGAACCAGATGAGTTCATGTGTTGAAGTTGCCCTTAGTCCATATCCTTAGTTCAAAGCACCACTGAACATAAACCCTCTTAATTTTAGCTCATCAGTTGAGCTGATCTCACATGCTTCCAGCAATGGGAAAAAACCAAGTTGTCGCATTTATCAGTTGGATTTATCACACATAAAAGCAGCTTGTAATGTTCTAAAGTATCCTGCAAATTACAAACTTCTACACCAAGCGAACTTGCCAAAACATGCTTTGGGATGAAGAATACAGAAAGACTAAGCCAGCAAACACATACTTCCTCTGCCTCAAAATAAGTGTCGCTATGTGGCACAGCTCAAGAGAGATCACTCGCACATGATAACGCCCAACTGACACATAGATTGGGCATCCCTTCATAGTGTTTCGGGAGGTTTAGGGAGCGTCCCATTGATCCCCGGAGGGACAGACATCCAGTGACATGCCCCTGACATGTCACCATGGGAATTCCCGCTTTCATTTTTTTGCCCAAACCCTCAAAAACTAACACAAATGTCTAATCTTGTATTGCCATATTCATATGTTCGAATGTCCTCTGGTCTCCTTAACCCATTCCCGGGCTAAAAGGATTATGAAGCTCTCTCTCTCTCTCTCTCTCTCTCTCTCTCTCTCTCTCTCTCTCTCTCTCTCTCTCTCTCTCAAACATGATAGTTCGAAAGAAAAGATATTCTTGTTGCCTACATGGGTCGCTTCCCCTGAGTCAACAAGTAAAGGAGTGTGGTCCAAAATTCCCCTCTATAATGCTTGTACCATTACAGAAACTTATGTTCCCACTCTACACGGTTAAGAACTCAATCCAACTTCTCGTAAGTTGGATTTTGCAAATTGTTCGCCCAAGTGTGCCTTTCGGTGAGATTAATCTCCCTCAAGTCAAGACTTCTTATTATAGTGTTAAACATGAATGACCATTTTCCATCGAAGTTGTCATTTTCTCCTCTGTCCTCCTGATCATGTTAAAATCGCCTCCTATCAATATAGATAATCTCTCATCCCTGCAAACCCTCACAAGGTCCACGAGGAAATCCAGTTTAAACTCCGGCTATGTCGACCCATATACAGCAACTAATGCCCATCTGAAACCATCTACATTCGAGCGCACCTGAAATTTAAAGGTAAAGTCCCCGAGTACATCATTCACCACTTCCAAGGTTTCGCACTTGACCCCAAGTAAGATCATGCCGGATCTTCCACTTGGTTGGAGACGTGCCAGTTGAAAGGTATGCCACTAGACACAGTACTTAGAAACTGCGAAGTAAAGTTATCCTTGCCTGTCTAGGTAAGGCAATAAAGTACTTCGAATTTCCTCCAGATTTTAGAATTAAATGAATTGTAGTGAATATGTAGTGTTTTTTAGAAAGCATTGTAAAGAATAACTAAGAATAACTTTTTTTGGAAATGGAGGCATGCCCCCTGCCTCTGCATCATGATGATGCATGCGGCCATCTTATTAACAATCCAGAATTGTCAAAAAAGTCTTACAGCTCACAAAACGGAGCAGAACAAAGTACCAAAAAAAGGAAAATTACGTGTGAACCAGGACAACCGGCACGATGAAGATAAAAAGGATAATCTCCCTAGACTCCTATCCTGTTATGCGAGCGCCATCCGAACCAGTTGAAGATAACCCGATCTACCATATTCCATTGGTTGCACCCAGTAACCAAGGGCTCCCTGGAGTCCATAGGAGTGAGTAAGGACCACGTACGGATCCAGGCTGTAGCTCTGAAAATAACCTGCAAAAAAGTTAAAGTGTGTTGTCTATTAAAAATCGTATCATTCCTGCAGTTTCATATAGCCCATAATAGCGCACATATTCCAATCCGAATATGAGCCGCAGTAATCTGATCAACCCCAACTAACCACTCCCAAACAAAGACGCAATATCAACTGGAGGATTAATATTGAAAGCTATATGAATCGTTCTCCAAAGTAACTTAGCAAGTGGGCATTCAAGAAATAAGTGTTGTATTGTTTCATCATGATCACAAAAACAACACCGCGAACAGCCTACCCATTGCCTCTTAATTAAGTTGTCCTTTGTGAGTATCACTTGCTTGTGAACAAACCACATGAAGATTTTAATACGCAAAGAAATCTTAACTTTCCAAATGTGCAGCGACCTTAAGAGGAGGCCAAAGTTAATCAGATGCATATAGAAAGATTTCACTGTAAACATCCCATTCGTAGTTAATTTCCATTGTATTGAATCCGGTTGGTCGGAGAGTTGAACTTCTATCAATCTCCGAACCAGGTGCATCCAGGCGGTCCATCTCTCACCAGCTAACACACGTCTGAACTGGATGTTCAAGGGAATTGTTTGAAGGACGGTACCTACGTAATCCTCCTTATGTTGCACAATATTATAGAGTGTAGGATATTGAATGGCCAGGGGCGTCTCTCCTAACCACGTGTCCTCCCAAAATCTTGTTGACATTCCATTGCCAACCAAGAATTTGACCCTACGAAAGAACGGGTCCTTCGTGCGCATAAGTCCCTTCCAGAACGGCGAGTCAGTCGGTCTCATGGTAACCTGGGCTAGTGTTTTGGAGCGCAGATACTTATTGCACAAGAGTTGAGACCACATGCCCTCCAGCTCAGTCTCTAGTCTGTAGAGCCATTTGCTCATAAGACATTTGTTCTTGATTTCTAAGTTCTCAATACCGAGACCCCCTTGGTCTTTAGGTCGGCAAAGGATATCCCATCGCGCGAGACGGTATTTCCGCTTGGCCTCATCAGACTGTCAAAAGAAGCGGGATCTAAAGAAATCAAGTCGCTTGCGAACTCCTTTCGGAATTTCGAAGAACGAAAGTAGAAACATCGACATACTAGTCAATACTGAATTAATCAGGACTAGCCGACCTCCATATGACATAAGCGTACCCTTCCAGTAGCTAAATTTTTTTTCAATTCGTTCTTCAATACATTTCCATTCTTTATTGGAAAGCTTATGGTGATGGATCGGTATACCCAAGTAACTGAATGGTAAAGTACCTGATTCACATCCGAATAGTTGTCTGTAATTGTGTTCCTCGTCTTTGGCCTTCCCAAAGCAGAACACCTCGCTCTTATGAAAATTTATTTTTAATCCAGACAATTGTTTAAAGAGACACAAGATAAGTTTCATATTACGTGCCTTAGCCATGTCATGTTCCATGAATAAAATAGTGTCATCAGCATATTGTAGAATGGATACCCCTCCATCGACAAGATGAGGAACTAGACCCTCTACATGGCCATGCTGCTTGGCCCTGCCAATAATGACGGCCAGCATATCTGCCACAATATTGAACAGAAGAGGAGACATGGAATTCCCTTGGCGCAATCCCTTATGTGTCTGGAAATAGTGACAAGGGACACCGTAGTTGAATTCGGGGGACCAAAAAGTTTTTTATAATAGTTAGAGATGTATGCTTTCAGATTTTCATGTCCCACTATTGTCCCCTCGTCCTGTTCAAGCTGTATAATTTTTTTCTTTCTATGCTTACCATTTGCAACCATATGAAAGAATTGTGTATTGTCATCCCTTAGACAACCCTAAGCGTTTTCGCACGCAATGCCCACTTCAGCTTCTCTTCTCTCAAGAGAGCCCATAGACCTTGCTCAGCCTGGGACTTCGTTCGTTGCTCATTAATAGAAAGAAGAGTGGATTCCGCCTTTTAAGTCTAGTGCCTCAATCAATTGAGTAGGACGCTCTTTTCTCATTTGTAATTCCCACTCTCATTTTAACTAAGAATAATTGGGAGCCAAACGAAGTGACTTCACAAAACCAGGCGTTAGAGAGACAGCGGTGAGCAGAGTAGGAGCAGAACCGAACACCGCGACAGGAGAGTACTCGGTTCCGCATCCTGAAAGGTATCGGAGAGAGACAGCGAGCAGGACAAACTGGTGGGAAAATGAAGCCATGGCCCTGATGAACAAGCTAAGCTTGAGATGCAAGCAACCAAATCCAAAGCTTGTACTGACTCGGAGTGCATTCCGATTTCTTCACGGATCACAGCAGAACACGGCTTCGATCCCTTCACGGATCACTCCACTAGTTAAAACTTAACGGAAATGTTAACGCCCACACATGTGGGCGTTGACCATCTCGACCACACGCATCCATCACCGTCCAGTACTATATACACGAATCTTGACACAATCTGGCTGATTTTCTGTGCCACGTAGGACAAGGCGTGTGTGTGGTGTGTGACATAGTTCGCCCACACATCCATTTTACCACAAGGAGGGGCCGGTGTGTGGGCGTTTAGCAGTTCACCCACACACCAGTTTTCAGTCACGCACAAGGGCTGGTGTGTGGGCATTCGCCATCTCGCCCACACGTCCGTCTCCTCTCCCACACGTAAGCTGCTAGTTGCCATGTGTTTTTGCAGTGCACATGGCAACTGCCTCTAGTGTGCTTTATAAGCAGGTGGCAACTTTCTTTTTTTACTCGAGTTGCCATGTGTTTTTGCAGGGTACATGGCAACTGCCTAGTATGCACGTAAGCAGATGGCAACTGTCTTTTACCGAGTTGCCATGTGTTTTTGCATGGTACATGGCAACTGCCCCAACGTGCACGTACATGGCAACTGCCCTAACGTGCACGTAAGCAGATGGCAACTCTTCCATTTTACATGGCAACTGCCCTAGCATGCTTGTGAGCACATGGTAACTCTCTCAACTGCCTAGTGTTAGTATGTGGCAACTCCTAAAGTTATGAAATCATGGCAACTACATTAGATCAGACCATACATGGCAACTGCAGTTGAGCAACCATGGCAACTGCAGTTGTCCAACATGGCAACCGTAGTTCAGCGACATGGCAACTGCAGATAAACGAACATGGACGAGGGTCTAGACCATGGCAACTGCGGGCGCGCGGTGAGCGTCACGCGTCGCGTGCGGGACCAGAAGGGTACGAGGCCTGACACACGGGCGTGTTGGCGTTATCAATTTCGCCCACACGCACGCGTGTGAGAGGGTTCAGGAGGAAAAAAAAGACATGTGTGGGCATTAGTTGTTTTGCCCACACGTAGGTGTGTGGGCTGGTTGCTGTCCATGCCACACGAGGCGTGTGGCACAACTATCCGATACACCACACGTGTGACAGTTATCGGGACCCAAACTTAAAAGCCTTACCCTGTGTCTTCTCTAGCGCCCTTCCAATCTTTCCCAGACTCTCCTCTCCTCCGCCGCATCCTCTCTCATCTTCCGGCTCTTACCCCAGCGACCAGCGTCCGCTGTTCCCATGGAGATTGCCCACCGGGAGCCCTTCAGCATCATGTTCGGCCGAAAGCGCCCGCTGGAGATCCTTCGCCAGCGGTTCCAGTCAGAGCTCGCCGCGGTCCGCCGCCTCCTCGACGAGGCGGCCGCCGTGCTTCCCGCCTCGTTCCCGTCGGCTCCCCGCGTGCGCGCCAAGGACAGTCGTCCAGCCGAGGAGCCGCCAGCCAAGAAGAGGAAGGCATCCCATGCCGTTCCCGTGAAGAAGATGACGTCCAAGGAGCGGAACCAACTCTACGCGGACCTCACGAAGCTAGCGAAGCTATCTGAATCTCATGTGCTCCCTGCTCATATCCTGGAGCTATTGAAGAAGCAGAGCCGCCGCGGCATCTGCGACGATTACATCGAGATTCAGATGCACGCCGTCCAAGACGCGGCCCTTGTTGAGATACAAAAGCAGCTGGACAAATTCGTTCGAGACAGGACGAATCCATCGACGCATCAACACAAAAAGAAGATGATGGACCAAGAGGAGGACGAAGACGTTGACATCGTCGGCGGCGTCTCCCCTTTGCCGGTCAGGCCGACACCCGTGCAGCTCGTCGAAGAGGATGAGGACTACGTGGACATCTGCGGCGACACCTCACCGCTCAAGAAGCTTGGCGAAGATGCAACCATCAGCGGCAGCAGCGGTTCGCTTTCTGATTCTTCTCACCGGAGCGTCGACAGTCCAGCTCCCACAGAGCGCGCCGCCAACACTACGCCTCCAACACGCGACCTGATCGCCCGTGCCAACGAGATTTTGGAAAGGCGGCGAAAGGAGGCGACGTCCCAGGCGAGGGAGAAGGCCCGTCAGGAAGTGCTCGAGACGGAGAGGACGGCAATGTTCAACGAGACCCTAGACGAGGACGTGAAGGCCCTCGGCATTGATCAGTACAACACGGCGAGGCCGAACAACTTGTTGCGACGGATGGGACTCTTCCGCAAGGACAAGGTTGACGACGACGACCTGAAGCAGCACCAGCATCAAAGCTTCCAAGAAGATTTAGAGGAAGGGGAGATTCGGTTGTGATCGTCGTGCATGGCTAAGCTTGTAGTTCTCTTGTGCTGCTGAAGGTGATTATAAATTCGGAAGTCATTCTTTTTGTGTGTACACATGTTTGCGGTGTGACGATGGCAGCTAATTGATTTGGTTGCTAATCTTGTCCAGCAACATGCTGACACTTGATGTTGTTCTTGAGGCCTCAGAGTAGGCGTGTAAGCATGATTGAACGAGGAAGTTGTGCCTGTTTGGTTGTGGTGCTGCGGTATGTACGTGAATGCTCATCACAAAGTTGTTCCATCTCCGATAAAGAGTAACAGAGATGTCCATTTCCGAGAAAGATTAACAAAGATGTCTGTTACCCTCTCGCCCCGCTTTATATATAAAGCAATGCCCAACAACAATCCGGTACAAACACACGTCATCGCAACACACGCACACACCCAAGGCAAGATACATAGGTGCTAAGCGCAGCCACACTACCCAAGCACTACAATAGCAGTCGGCTCCTCGAACGTGAACATGTCACCGCGAAGAGATGAAGCTGCATACGACGAACCGTGGGCTCCAAGGCGGCGCCTTCAGGAAGGATACGACACCGGAGCGCCGCCACCGCCCGACCCGAGGGTTAGAGTTTTCCCTGGAGCAATACGACGGGCGATGATGACCGCGATGACGCCTTCAAGAAGTGAACGAGCTTCGCCGCTGCCGGTCCATTCGAAGATAGAACAGGTTTTCACCCCGGCCATACTCACCGTCACCGAACGCCACACCCCGGCGACCATGCCGCCCACACGACCATGGTTACCGGGCAGCACCAAGCCACGGGCTTTGCCCAAGAGCACCGCGACACCACCATCAGGGCCGCCGCCCCGGCATCCAAGACCTCGACGCCACCTCACTCACCACCCACAGCTACCCCAGCCAAAGAGACGAGTGGAAAGGCCCCGCCTTTAGCGCCCCTGAGTTGCCCCCAACGCCGACACCTAATAGGCCGGCCAAAATTGGCCTCCATCAGCCCGTCTTGCTGCCAGGCGCGAGACGAGCTCGGTCCTACAGCCGGGCGCGAGACCAGTCCGGTCCTGCTGCCGGGCGCGAGACAAGCGTGGTCCTGCTACCGGGCGCGAGACGAGTCCGGTCCTGCTGCCGGGCGCGAGACGAGCACGGTCCTGCTCCCGGGCGCGAGACGAGTCCGGTCCTGCTGCCGGGCGCGAGACGAGCTCGGTCCTACTGCCGGGCGCGAGACGAGCGATGGACCGCGACTGAGAGAGGGCCAACTCTTCGATGAAGGTAGCGCCGGAGAGGAGAGGAACCGAAGATCGACAAGGGCGCTCACAGACGGACCGACGCCGAAGAAGTCCAACCGCCGTCGTGAAACGACCCAGACCACCACCATGAGCCACCACCACGCCGTGGCAGCCCACATCCACGTCGGGACCCCGAGGGACAGCCCCGAACCGCCCGCCGGCGGCCAAGGGCCAGATCCGAGCTGATCTGACCGGCAACACCGCCTCCCTTTGCAGCTGCGACGCGCCACCGAGGTCCATGGCCATAGCCCCGACCTTATCAGGCCGCAGCCTACCACCTAGCCATCCCGACGGAAGCTCAGATCCGCCGAAGAAATCGCGCCGCCCCCCGCATCACCTCCAAAGAAGCAACGCCCAGAGAGCACGCCAGCCCCCACATCGCCCAGCAGCCCTCCACGCCGCCTCCGCCAACCTCCCGAGTCGACTAAGAGACCGTCGGCGCCGCGCCGCAGCGCCCTACCCAACGCCGCGCCACCGCACGAGGGGGCCGCCCCGCGACGACCCTGCCTCGCAGGAGGGGAGACCATGGCCCCGCCGCCGCCGCAGCCGGCCGAGCTTTGCCCGGCGGCGTGCCC
>NC_041393.1:468999286-469007540 GCF_002162155.2 Triticum dicoccoides
TTAGGGGAGAGGTTTGTACATGCTCTCCGCAATCGCTGTTGACTTGCCTCAGTTGCCTGTGTTTGATCCACATATGAAGTCACGTGTTGCTGCTCTTGAACTTATAATTATCGCAAATAAGATGAATTGGGAGTCTGACGCTGATCTGATATGTACAGGACTTGATGAGGTGAGGTTCTTCACAGAAATGTTCGGTCAGGGTAGCAAATTTTCTTCGATAAAAAGGTCAGAGTAACAATTTAAAAAAAATAGAAAAGGAGGATGACCCCTGGTCTCTGCATCTGGGTGATGCATACAGCCACTTTATTAATTATTCTTACAAGACCTTACAAAGCCATATAACAGCGAGACTAAAGCCACCGTCTAAGCAACAACTATCGCTACACCTATCCAATTGATGAAAGGGCGCAAATAGTTTGGGCCTAATACCAAACAGACATCACAGCCAAACCTAAACATCTAAGACCTGAGGTCCCAACCAGGACGCCTGTCGGGTATGGGGCACCTGCCAGTCCGGCGCACTCCTCAACCAGGACGCCTGCCGGGTATGAGGCCGCCGCAGCCACCTGCCACCAATCCATCTTCAGAGATGTACTGTTGTATGTACCGTGTCAGGTCCCTCTGCCATTGACGCCACCACGACGCCCGACAGCGTCGTCCTCCTGCGCGAGTCCATCCTCTCACAGCGAACTCCGAATCTGCATTGTGACACGCCGTCAAGATCCGTCGCCATCAGTGTGTAGGATGAAGCACCGCTCCACCAAAAAATCCGTCCTTTGGTCCCTCGATCACGTGTGTACCTCCAAGAATGACGCCCCCAAGGAAGGAACGACAACAAAGCGCCGCCGTCATCCGATCATCCGATCTAGGGTTTCTCCCAGAGGTAGCAGAGAGTGCCCTTGAACTTCTCCACGGCGATGCCTTCAAGAAGGGAACGACGCAGATAGCGCCACCACCGTCGGCCTTAGCAGACGCCGAAGGCAAGTTTTCACCCAGATCAGTTCGAAGGGATCCAACTCTCGTGCACAGGCCGCCGTCACCACCAGGCAGAACCTTGGAGCACCGACGGATCAGCGAGCCGCCGGCACCATCGTATCCAAATCACCGGCCACGCCGGGCCGCCGCCATCCCCCGCGCCATCCAGGTCAGAGACAGAGCCGCCGACCGCGCTCAGGGACCACCGCCGCCTGCACACGCCGGAGCGCCGCCGAGAGCCCAGCGCATGCCATCGCTTGCCGAGGGCCGCCGCCGCGTGCCCCGAGCGGACTCCCGCGCACACTAGGGGAAACTGCCGTCGCCCCCAAGCCCGCGTCGGCGCGCCCCGCCTCCAGCGCGCTGCCAACCGCCGTCGCAATCCGCCCACGCCAGATCCAGCGAGCCGTGGGAGAAGAGATCCCGCTGCCGACGCCGACCGGGCTTTGCCCGGTGGCGGCGAGGAAGAGAGGTCAGGAAGGGACGAGTACGCGGCGGCACTAGGGTTCCCCCCGGTCGCCGCGTAGGGGCGACACAGGAGGAGTCGGGAAAGGCTGAGTCGGGAAAGGCTACGAGTACTCAGCTAGTCACTCTACGTGTGCTCTCCGTGATCAAGTAGCAATGTAATTGCTTGGCAATCTACAATGTAGTGTAGTTTATGTTCCTGTTGTAAATTGCAGATTAAATAAACTGGTTTTGACGTTCAATGTGAATAAGCTTGGGTCAAACCATTTATGCCATGGAAGTATTAGTGTGAGCTACCTTTCGTTTTACATCAAACATTTTTATGCTAAAAGTTTGCCCTGCCTTACTTTTTAATGTCCTCCGCCGCTTGCTACAAGCAATGGCTTATCATGTTATTTTGTTCTGTCAACAGGCAGTTAATCACGGAGCATGCCGATCAAGAAAATAGTCTAGGAAGTGTACTGGTGTTCCAAAGTTTTTTCGAAGGAAGATTTTATTACCTTAAAAAGCATCAAGCTGATGTATTGTCCTAATTAATAAATTTTGTTGTCCCTTTCTTTTCTTTTTTCTTTTTTACGGGAAAACATCCAATATATTCATCTTCAATCATATGGCAGTACTTGTCCCTTTCACCTTCCAACATGTGATGTGGCATTTCATATTGCCGATGCTCATACGATGGGATTTAGGGATGATGTGTGGAGCATCACCTACAGAAGGGACAGGGAGTTTCTGGAGACGCATTTCTCTCAAACATGCTCTGCTTCTAGAAAGATGTCAGCTAGGTCTCTAAATATCCCCTGGCACACTATGGTCGTATGTTTGGATTAGCTTTGCAGTTTGCTTGCAAAGTTCATGCACCGGTGATGATGTTTACAAATTGGAGTTTTTCCTGCCACCGGATTGCCGAGAAGATGATGAGCAGAAGACACTTATGGAGTCTATTTCAGTTCTGATGAAGCAGAATCTGCGCAGTTTGTACGTATCTGCTCATGGAGACTTTGGTTCTCAATTCAGTGGCATGCCTGTGACTGGGAATGGGGTGCTGAAGGGAAAAGATGCCCAGAATCCGGAAGTAGGCGTTGTGAATCAGCTTTGGTGCTTCACAGAAGCAAAAGGACTCGAGGGGATACTGAAAATGATGCAGCAAGTATAAGTGTTGTCCAACACCAATACACCTTGTACACAACCGATAAATGCACCAAGATCAAAATCAAAATCAAGATCAAATGTATCGAATCACTTCAAGAGGACGGATGGAGCGCCATAGATTTGCAACTACTGCAACAAGGACTATGCAGCCAACCCAAAAACGCATGGGACTTCTCGTCTGTTGAGGCATTTGAACGATGACCACCTCCTCTTCACCAAGTGGGAAGTGAGCAAGTGATGGCCATGGAATTTACCTCCCATTTGCTTGGTTTCAACTAGAATGTAGGCAGCACAGCCATTCTTGGCAATCCAACTGTTCAGCACTCGTGTAGTAGTATGCATAGGATTCTGCATCTGGAATTTCTCAAGATAATGGTTATACTTTTTTCGTGGGCGCTGAATGTTGTAATAACTATGTTATGTGAGTAGCCTGTGTAGTTGCACTATTGTGCTAAACTTTCTTTTTGCTTGGTCAATATTACTCTGTTCCCCGAGTTATTCGCAGCTACATCCAGTTTGGAAGTGCATTAGCACACCTATATTTATGCACTGCCAAGCAGCAGCAGGACCACCGCCTCCACGCCGGGGCACAAGGCCGCTCGCCGACGCCAGCCACTGCCCGACACCACAAGATCCCCATCTTGCAGCGCCCGCCAGCGCGAGAGGAGACTCCGCCACCGCCCGCTCCGCACGAGCTTTGCCCGCGGGAGGCACCAGCGACTGCGAGGCGGCGGAGGGCCGAGCGCCTCGAGCGCCTCGGTGGCTGGGGTCGCCGCCCGTGTCGCCCCTGGGGCCGGAGCGACGCGGGACCAAACATTCAGCGCATTACTCCGTAGTAGCAGAAATGCTAGGTATTTCAGCTCTTTGGGTAGTCAAAAACCATTCCATTTGCCACACCTTTCGCTCGCCCATGGCCAAAGAATTTTCTTACAATGGCCAGGGAAAAATCCATGACTGTTCCGAGTCCCTTCCCAGTAATCAAATTTCCATCAATCACAACCTTTGATCGCTCAATAACTTGGCAAGTGAGCTGATTGACTATGGAAGGATGAGCAGTCACTGTTTTATCCTGAGTAAAACAATTCCAACATCAGTTTACTTCCATTTGAATGAAATATAAGATGCTACGAGTTTTAGTCCGAAAAGCCACCTGGAGTAAACCTTGCTTCTGCAATATCAATGGAGAATAACAGATCCCACCATACATCCTGCTTGCTTGCTTCTGTTCCTTGAGTAGCTTCTTAAGAGCTGTAGACCTGTGAAGAAGCTCAGCTCCCTCAGGTCCCCCCTGGACAATATCAAGGAATAAAACATTGCAGAAACAAAAATATTGCACAAAAACAACCAAAACATATTAGCAGAGCAAGCAAGCAAAAGGACAGTACAACATGCAAATGCACACACATGAACACCTGAATTATAGGTAGCTGGACACTGAAATTCTCAATGCTACACCTTAAGACATAATTAAGAAGAATGAGACAAGAATGATGAACATATAACTTCATAGTTGCAGAGCACACATATTTGTCATAGAAACGCGCAAGCATAACTATGAAAGATGTACATGTAAGTTTATTTCTTTACAAACTAGTCTTGAGTTCAACATTCTCATATATATGACTATGAAAGATGCACATGTAAATTTATTTCTTTTCCATTTTTTCTTGAGCTGGACTTTTTCGTATCCTAGTAGCTATCTATGTCACAAATTTGTCAATGTTTGCAATATATATTGATGGTCAAACAAGGACATATTTGACTAGCACAAACTCTAAATTAGCTTACATTATGAATAGGAAGTATCAAATAAAAACGTGAAATGCAGCTTACAGGAATAATGATTAGATCATATTTTGAATCAGAAGCACCCAATATGCATTTATCAGCAACAATCTTCATTCTTTGAGACCCAACAATATTTGTGGACTCGTCAACTGATGCCAACACCACATTTATATTTGCCCGTCTTAAAATATCCACCAACATTATGATCTCCATCTCCTCAGACCCATTTGCAATTGGAATGAGAACCTGTTTCAGAAGTCCAACCATCCGAGAATCAATGCCACGCAACTTGGACTCTGATTGCACCTTTCCTAACATTTTCCCCATTAATGCCTTATGCTCATAGCCGAAAGTAATGACTAGACAGATAGATGAATTTATTTTTCATGTGGACTAGCATGAATGTGTTTCGCATAGAAATATGGCATGGGGGCGTTTTCACGTACAGTGACAGTCTATGAGGGGAAATCAACAGATAGACAATAATTCATATAGAATGCTAGGGCATACGCAATCAAACCGAGCTTTCTTAAATCAAGCATGCACCTTTAGGCAAGCATCGCTGTAAATAACGAACAAAAGAAAGTGCAAGTATTCACTCTGGTGTAGCACAATCCCATTGTTTTTATGAGAAATGCTTTAGGCATCCATTTGTCAAGCAAGCCTTGTTACCCTTTGTCAAAAAAAAATCTGACTTGCATAAGCATATTATCCTATTTATTGTGTCATAAATTTTACGTTAATGATGGTTCTACATGTAAAAAACACATTATTTGAGCTAATAATTTAGCACAACTTATAATCAAACATGAACTGACCTGAGGTTTGTGATCAAAAGGCCACTCAACTCTGTTGACTTCTGTACTTCTTTCAAGACCGGCATCAATCTGTGATATCCATGGGCAATTTACAACAACGGCTGAGTGGTCAGCAGGTGTTACAATGCAAGAAAGAAGTTGTACCTCATAAAGTTTAGCAAAAAAACATAATCTAAAAACTTGCTAGTATTCTTCCTTAAATTGTTTTTGCTAGCATAAGCAACTGAAAGATAAAATACACTTCCTAGAATAAAAACAACAATCAGAATTGCAGGTACACTAGTACACTATTCATAAAAGTTTAACAGTACATGAACAACTAAATTACAAGAAATAGTCTATTTGGCTAAAAGGCATGATACAAAACAAAGATATGCAAGTTTTATTTTGACAAACCAAAGTACTTTCCACATCTTCAACAGCATGAGGCCCAAACAATTGCTCGACAAATGATAAAGCAAACTGAAATGCTGTCCCAGGACCACGACTAGTAGTGAGCTCTCCTGAAACCTGAACATTTGACTCAACAGCTCGGAATGTTGGAAGATCTCCTATGAACGACGGGTGACAGGTGATCTTGCAAAAAAGGAATAAGGGTGCAATGTCAACTAAAGAAGGCCAGATCTTGATCGACTAAATCTAGTCATGTAGCAAAATGGGCACCTTTCTTCCCTTGTGAAGACCCCAGGGCATGAGAACAACAGCTGGTGCAGCACATATAGCACGATACAATCTTTTCTCTTCAGCTTGTCTAACCATAATTCTCTGAAGGATCTCATTGTCTCTCAACCGCACTGAACCAGGCATTCCTCCCTGAACACATCACCCCAACAATCGAAGATTAGATTTTAGATACTGCCAGTTTGTAACACAGATAAAACAACACAGGTCAAGTGAGTGTCAACGAAGAGATGACATGTTGCAATCAGCACGAAAAGGGAAAAATATGATGAAACGGTTTAGAAACATCGCAGTATCAAAGATAAGTGTTGAGAAATATTTGAATGCTCTCCCAAAGAGACTATAAGGGCAACTCCAATGGAAGGACGCATTTCGTCTGTTCTCGTCCGTTTGGGTCCGTGTGGGCAGAAATCACGGCCCAACGCGTGGATGCAAACCCAATTCTTGTTTGTTTGCTGTCCGTGCGGACGCAAATCCGCCCTAAATTTGGACTGGTTTGCATCCACATGGACAGCACGGAATCGCCACCCATCCGCTCGGTATCCGCCCCGGGCCCACGCGCCAGCCAACCAACGGCCAGAAGCAGGTCCTTTTTAATGAGCGCGTGGGAGGAGGGCCCCACCGCGCGCACTTTCTCCCTCACTCTGCCCCCCAGCCGCCCGACCGTCAAACCATACCCACTACCGCCGCCACCGCCTGGCTTGCCGGCGCAAAATGCCATGAAAGTGGATCCCTGGGAGGGCCGGTAATCACGACCATGAGGCCGGCTCCTCCTCCGGGGTGGCGCCGCCACGCGACAACATTCACTGTGACGCCCCAGGGGCAGGAATGGGTCTACGTGCCCGTCGAGCAGTGCCAACGATACTAGGAGCGGGCCATCCCCAAGCCATGGCCTGGCGTCCACCTGTCGAACGGCTGGCATGTGGCATCTGAACCAGCGCCATTGGTCTTTCTTCGCTGCTCGTGAGCGTGCTCCTAGTCCCCCGTCACCGCTGGCGGTTAAGGAGGAGGGGGCAGCCGAGCAGAAGTAGGAGACCGACGAGGCCGACAGGATGGCCCTCGAGGACTCCCAGCTCGACGAACTCGCCTTGTGGCCTGGCTTGTCACTGGCACTGGCCGAACCCGCCGGAGTATAGGTCGCCACGCCCCCGCCCCTGCCCGCTCCCGAGCCAGAGGCGGAGCAGGAGGAGGCATGGTAGGAGCCGTGGTCATTGTTGGGGCAGTCGTGGTCGCGGACGTCCACGGTCCCGTGCACGCCTAAGTGGGTGGGCGCGGACCTGGAGATCCGCAGCAGCAGGAGGCGGAGCAGGAGCAACAGGTGCAGCAGCAGCAGGAGGAGGCCCCCGCTGCGCCACCACATGCGCCGGCGGCAGTACCGGGGCCTTGTCCATGGTCGCCTCCGGTCTTCATTGACCTCACCGACGAGGACAACGGCGACGGCCACTAGATCTAGGTTGAAGCTTATAGCTTTTAGTTTCAGTTTAATGTACGACCGGACTTTTGCGGCAAATGTATATATTTTTAATTCAAAAATCCATCCAAAATCTAAAATACATCCCGGCGCGTTGAGCGCAAGTATGGGTCGGTGGACACGACCGGACATTGGTGTCCGCCTAGCCAACCCAAACGGACACATTGCGTTTCCGTGACACATTGCGTGTCCGTTTGGGTCGCGGTGTTGGAGTTGCTCTAAATGCTCCATCAGTTTCTGCTGCTTAATGCAATAAGCTGTTCGGTTTTGGGAAGATCACTAGATAGGAGATAAGCCATTCAGTTTGCTCGGTTGTTTAATCTTGCCTTTAGTACAAATTGGACAGTAGTTGGGAGTTTTCACTCAGGGTTTTCGGTTGTATCACATTTAGGAGAAACCTTTGGAAAAAGAATATTGTTCTTTGGAGTTCTTTGAGTCAGTTCTGAGTCGGTTAATCACCTTTTTTTTCTACCATTCTCTAGGTAATTATTGTTGGAATATTTTTAATTGTTGGAGGAGCATCATAGATGGCATTGGACTTTGGAGAAGAATGGCGAGTTTACAGTTCGTTCCCTTTAACTTACGCTTAAAGCTGCTCAGGTTTCTTGGCCTTATATAAAAATGTGGTTCAGTAAAATTCCTCCTAGGATCAAGGTTTTCCTTTGTCTGGCTTCTCGTAATAGCAAACTCAGTAAGGATTATCTGTTGCATAGGGTCAGGAACGGGACTGATAACTGTATGTATTGTAGTAGATCTGAGTCGGTTAATCACCTTCTTTTCTACCATTCTCAAGGTAATTATTGTTGGAATATTTTTAATTGTTCTTTCCATACTAACATGTATCCTAGTAGCTTTGATGATCTTTATAGTTGGATTCAACAAGATACGATGAGGTTTTCTGTGGAGG
>NC_041393.1:469007838-469009395 GCF_002162155.2 Triticum dicoccoides
GGATGGGGTCTCGGTATATTAATCTTCAGTACCTGGGGTGTGCTCTCAGGATATGGCTCTGGTTACAAAAAAAACAAACCCCAGTCTTCCCCACTCATGTTGCTCAATCTGTGCAAGCCTTCTTTTCTATGGTGGTGGTTTCTGAGGTCGGGGGAGCACACACTTTGTTCTGGACGGATACATGGGTTCATGGGCAATGAATTGCTGACCTCGCTCCACATATATTTGGTTTGGTGCCCAAGCGAAGGGCCAACAACAGAACAGTCATGGAGGCCTTGACTGATCATACTTCGGTATCAGACATTCAAGGTGCTTTGACGGTTACTGTTATTGGAGAATATTTCGAGCTTTGGGATCTTCTATCGGACATTGTGCTGCAACCAGGATTCAAGGGCTCCCATACCTGGAAATCTCGGCCTCTGGACAGTATTTGGCTAGGTCGTCCTATAGAGGTTTTTCCAGGGAGCTAACCTTTTTGGACCTTGGGCTCGCATTTGGAGGACATGGGCACCTGGCAGATGTCATTTTTTCATGTGGCTAGTGCAACAAGTGTTGGACTGCTCACCGTCTTGCATGACGGGGTTTACCCCACGCCACCAGTTGCCACCTTTGTGGTCAGGAGGATGAAACCATCCAGCACCTGCTGCTTACATGTGTCTTTGCCAGACATTTCTGGTCCGGCTTGCTTCGATCGGTTGGTCCGCAGGCCTTACCCAGCAGCTGGAGGACACCTTCTTTTGATGACTGGTGGACAAGGTAAAGTAAGGCTGTTGATGGTGAGGCTCAAAAAGGACTCAATTCCCTCGTTAACCTGGGGGCGTGGACCATTTGGAAGCACTGGAACCACTGCGTTTTTTATGGTTTTCTCCCCAACTTAGTTGGAGCGCTCTTTTTTTGCGGGTAGCTGGAGTGCTTTTGCTCGCTAAGGAAGACAATGTTTCTTTGGGGTTTAGCCAGGGTCCATGGTATTTCTTACCTCGTGGCCAGTGCGCCAGGAGGGTCCTAGTGGCTGGTCGAGGTCGGTGTTTGTTTTAAGAAAGGCGCATATGTAACCTAAGGTCTGTAGGTCAGTAGGTGGGTGTGCGTCTTGTAAGGGTTCTTAACCCTTCTTTTTCTTCTTAATACTCCCTCCGTCCGGAAATACTTGTCTTCAAAATGGATAAAATGAATGTATCTATAACTAAAATAAGTCTAGATACAACCATTTCGAGGACAAGTATTTTCGGACGGAGGGAGTATAATGATAGTATGATGCGCAGGTCTCCTGTGTATTCGAGAAAAAAAAAGCTTTGTAGTTGGATAATGTCAAGTCCTATTACAGACCGTCAGGTTATTGCTTCTAAGATTTCAGCTTTAATTTGGTCTTCATGGAAATGTAGGAATAGTGCAAGTTCCAATAGTATTATTCCCACTGATCCAACCACAGTTTTTTTATGATGGCTAACCTATGGTCGGATTCGGCTGTTCTTCAGAAGCGAATTCTTCAAAATAAACAAGGCGAGGAGCTCGGCCGGTACCGCACACGACGACTGTGGTCTTTAATAAAAGTCCAGGGTC
>NC_041393.1:469009689-469066091 GCF_002162155.2 Triticum dicoccoides
GGCTGTCCTGCTGATTATGTTGGAGTTCTAAGACTCTAATTTTTTAGGCTGGATGGAGCCAATTAGTAGTGGCAAAAATGGTGTTGCATCAGGCCAAAATTTCAGGATACCAGCACAGTGGTGTTGGTGCCAACAAAACTGTTTATCTCCTGTTTTGTCGTTTTTCAGCAATGAAAATAAGAAGCTCTTGCTCCTTCTATAAACATAACGAAAATTAAAATAATAATAATAAGAGAGGTGGATTACCGGGAGAGCCACAAGGTCGAACACCTGGTCAGCGCATGCTGCAATGGACTTGTCTGCGATGATGCGCGTCCCATAGGAAGCCTCAACCTCGAGGCCGTCCTCCACAGAGGCCAGTGTTACATCAGCGCCCGCTCGCCTGAGGACACCGGCTAGGATGACTGCCTCCATTTCTTCCGTGCCCATGGCAATGGGCACAAGAACCTTCACAGTAAAAAACAGAAAGTCAGGTTCTTGACGCTGTCAAAGAGAAAGGTAACAAGTGGAGACCAGACCTTCTTGGGAGATGGCGGCAACGAGACTGCCATTGCGGTGGTGGAAGGAGAAAGAGCCGCTCGCGTGATGGAGCGGAATGGCGGTGTCCGCCGGTGAGGCGGGGCATAGTGGGTTGGTGTATGTGGCGGTAGCCGAATTGCCATGGCAGTAAGGGAAGTCAGGGCGAGAAGGGGTTTAGACGCTGAGAGCATTAGAATTTGGAGTTTGGAGATGAACAAAATGCAGCCAATAAATATGCAGCCTTTCCGCCGTAAAGCACAAGCAAACTGATGTAGCTACGGCACCCTCGCGGGCACGCCCTCGTTCTGACTGCAAAATGGAGAGAAAGTGCAGATTTAGCTAGACTTTTAGATACACAAAACTGCAACATGATATCTTTCAGTTCAGATTTGATAACTAAAGTATGAGGCGTCGTAGATAGATCACAGATACTATGAGAGAGAGAGAGAGAGAGAGAGAGAGAGAGAGAGGCTCATAACTCTAGGTTTGCTTACCTTTCTCTCATAACTCATATCTCTAGGCATGGTCAATTAATCCATGTTGTATAAACAATAGGTTTACTTACCTTTCTCTCACTGCAGTTCCAGAGAGCACTCCACCACAGGGATGCACAGCCCTGTGGTTCCTAGACAACCTTGATCTTTTGTATTCAGTACGCCTGAAGTGGGGAATCTGGAAATGGAAGTGATCACATACCACATATAAATAAAAAGGTAAAATTCCCAGCACGAAAATGTTGTCTCAACTTAAACAAGCATGAGAGGCTTCTATGAAGCAGCACATTTCATTCAAAAAAGCCAAATGAGCAAATGGATCTGTTAAATTCATGAAGGGGCCAAATGAGTAATACATTCAGAAGCCAAGTATTTTGAAAGTGCAGGGGCACTTAGGACAACAGAAAACAAAAAATTGGGTGTGACAACTTGGTATGGTGATCACATAAACGACTTTTGACTACCAAGATAATGGAATGAATGTTTCTCAATTCTTACAATCCAAGGAGCACATACAAACAATCAGATTGATACAGATGCATGGGATCAATATCAGCAAAGCAAACTCTCCTCAAGAGGATAATTAGCATACATTCAACAAATGTCAGCAATTAAGTGTTTCAACATACATTACTGACGTAATAGTTTTTAGAGTCTAAAGGCACTACTAGAAACAAATACTAGCAATGATCAAACCATAAAATAAATACTATGGTTGAGCTACTGTGGAAATGCAGCATCGCTATCCTGAACAACCTGCTGACAATGTACATCATCAAACCAACTGTCGGACAACAATTACGGGGAGGCATCGCCGGAGACGGGGCCGAACAAGGTTCCCTGGCTTGGAGGCGTCGCGTCATCGCCGCTCTGCTTGGAGGCTAGGGTTTCAACCCGGCTCCGTGGCAGGTTGTTGAGGCTGGAGGTCTCCTCCAGTTTGGTTGCGCCAACTCCGTCCACTCCGTCCCTGCCGCCCACCGCTTCTGTCACCTCAAAGCGGGCAGAGGAGAAGTTTGGGCGTAGTTTTAAAAACCTGACCGGTGATCAAACCGGTTAGGCCTTTGGTTCAGGTTTTCACCGGTTCACCGGTTCAATGTCTGGTTTTAAGCCATAAAATAATACTATGTATTTAGCAATAAATACTGCAATCAATGGATAGAAACATGTAGAAAGGCATGGCAGAGTAATCAGTATTTGCATCTCAACAAATAATATGGCACATATGTACAAAAGAATACACCATACTGCCAAAGTACCAAGTACCAACCAACAGTAGCAGCAAGTGACAGTTTGACAAACAAAACTACGCGCCTATGCCTCCGTCCAGCATACAAGCACAGAAAATAGAAATATCGCTCACGTACAGCCAAGTAGCCAGCAAGCGTCAAGGCATCGATGCATCAATATTTCAGTACCAAGTTAGTAAAATAGCCTTATACAGTCATACTTCGGCGACTAGTAATCGGGGAAGTGAACAGACAGGATATCCATATCCACAGAGCTGTACAGGACAGCAAAAGCATCATAGTTCATAGATGGAGACATGAGAAAAATGGGGACCGAGAACGGACAGCGGCGGCTACCTCTGGAGTCCTGGACTCGGCCGATGGCGGCGTCGCCAAGCCCTGAAATTAGGCAACGTCGGCGCGTCCCCCGGAAACCTCGGACTGGAGTGGTGGGGGGCGGCGTCCCCTGACCTAGAGCTGGAGCCTCGATTCAGCCGTAGAGCGGCGGCGGCGTGGACTAGCTGCGGCGGTGGCGGCGTCGGGCACGGGCTCGGTGCGGCCACCAAGCACAGCCAGCGCCGCGGGTCGGTGGGCGGGGCTGGCGGGGATGGCGGAAAGGGGGATAAGAGCGGGGAAAAGAATTCCATGAGAGTCTCACTGATTAGTAGCCGAGATCCATTCTGATGGATGACACGTAGCATTCACAAATCACAAAGTACTAGAAGAACGCCCGTGCGTTGCAACGGGACCACATTAACTTTAAGAGTTCAATATTACGACATTGGCGACTTTTTTTACCATCAAATCTTCACACACACAGAACCACACTCTCCCTCCCTCTTCCTCACTCTCTATCCCCGTCTCCCTCTCGCTCTAACACACACACATATCCATCTTATTGGGTACGGGACCATAATCCATCTATTTCACACATACACGCTAGTGCATAACAATATGGATTATGTGTATTATATTTGCCATCAGAATTGAGGGAATTAATTTCATGTAAATCGACCAGCCACAACTCCAAGAATACGCGGACGAGGTGGTTCGGGTCGGCGTCGGCGCCGTCCAGCGCGGGCCACGGGCCCGCTTCCAAGTGCACGTGCAATGCACGACTTCACAAATATTATAATCAGATATGAGAAATCACATGCATAGAAAAGACATTCTGATAGCAATCCAAATACCATACTCAATTGAATACCTAACCTGGACAATACTCTTATTTCTATGCGCCAGAAAAAAATGGAATAGCAAAGCTAAGTATGCCTACATACGCTCAGATTATATATAAGAATCTTGGGTGAACAATTGCAACAAAGCACTAAGCAGCGATAAATTTAAATAAAAAATCCATTAACTATGCAGGCAGCAGGCTTGTTACAACATAGAGAGATAGAAAAATGTCACCTCCAGTAATGTAGCGCAAAGGAGTGGAACGAAGCATGAATGAGCGGTTGCCTGTTCTTCTCCATGTACATGGATCAGCAGTAGAGGCCAAGTATATAAGTACTTGACCGAACTCCACTCTTCGTGTACGGAGAGCCATGTCACATTCTCGCCGCTGCAGCATGGGAGGACGGCTGGTTCACGTGATCCTCCAGCTGGGGGATCCATGGTGGCTGACCGTCGAGCTCGAGGCAGAGAAGTTGAGGGCAGTAGTGGCGAGATCCATGCCAGCCAACCGGGCGAAGAGGAGGTCGTCGGGGAGGGACACATCGGCAAGATTCGGTCACCACGCGACCTGAAGAGCAACAGTGATCTCCACAAGCTGTAGGCCGACGGCGTGCTCCATCCCCTGCGATGGGGTGACCATGGCGGTGGCCACAGCTCCTCATGCTCGCCTCGATCTCGGCGACACACCCTGAGTGTAGGAGGCAGCAACGACCTCGACGAAATCATGGCCTCCATCCCGGAACGCAATCATGTCGCTCTAAATAAATGGATTCAATCATGTGACTCTAATTACTTCGGATTGTTATGTGCACACTAAGCGGGGTGCAGTTAGGAAAGAAAATGTTTTCTAATTAAAGTGATTGAGTGATTTAAGGTAAGGTTAATTAATTTAGATTTGATTTTTAGTGATTGTTAGTAAAGTATGATGCGTCTTTAAAATCTTTTATTTGTTTCCTTAAAATCTATTATTTGTTTCCTAAAGAAATTTGCAATAGTGGAAGGTATCGGTTGATTTGGATAAGTTAGTAAATTTAGATCCGTGATTGCGTGCATGTTTGGAAAGTGCTGATTTGCAAGGAAAGAGCTGAGAGGTAAATAAACCGGTGAATAAGAAACCAACATCGAAAAAAATCTACGACGGTTAACCTACGAAAAAAACCGGACGAAAGTGGTGGGACGAAAAAAAACCTGAAAGCGAGACTACCAACTGCTTCATTAGGAGTAGAGATCCCCATCTGAAATCAGGGGAAGCGTGTCTCACCTGCTGGACAGACTAGGGGCAGGACTTACCGATTCGGGAGGATTATGCGGGGGAGATTTGCACGCATTTAAGTGAATATCGTGAGATCAAGTCCAAAAGATAGACATTTTGAAAAAAAACTGAAATTATTAACAACATTCATGTAGTACATCTATAGCTCCAAAAAAACAGCTCAAAGCTCGATGTACATTTAGAGATATATAAAAAGACAAATTCAAATGTGAATAGTAGCCGCTTTGGGTGAATAGTACTTTGACACTATTCACATCCGATTTTGTCTTTTTTGTTTTTGTTAATGTAAGTTGAATTAGGAGCGGAAACTTTTTAAGGTTGTACATCAAACATTGACGTGTGTCTAAATTTTTTTTGAGAATGTTTGAACAAGTATTTTTTTTCAAGGAGGAAAATACCCTTTCAACAAGCATGCTAACTTTGGGACTTGATTAGTAACTGAAAGCATCAGGGGTTAGTGAAATAGAATGGTGTCTCATGTTTAGTTTTGATAATTGATGACAATTTTTATGGACTAATGATTGCTTTGAATTATACTTTAAGGGTTGCCCATAGGCATTGATTGATGATCATATGTTGGTTTCAAGGTTGAAGGATATTTTGTGTTGGCCAACGTGTTATTCATGGAGTTATTCAAATGTTGGTCATGTGAGGGTTGAGCCTATTGTAAGCATGTCTTGAAGAAGAAAATTGTGTGAACATTCATGTTCCTTCAAGACATCATCTTACTGAAGAAAATAGGAAAGATACAAGGTTGATCAAGGGTGATGCAGCAAAGTAGAGATAAGTATTTCCCTCAGTTAGAGAACCAAGTTATCAATCCAGTAGGAGAGAACGCACAAATCACCAATACCTGCACAAACAATCAAATAACTTGCACCCAACGCGATAAAGAGGTTGTCAATCCCTTCACGCTCACTTGCAAAAATGAGATCTGATAGAGATAGATAAAACTAAACAAAAGATAAAGTAAATATTTTTAGTAATTTTGGTTTATAAAGCGGAAAGTAAAAGATTGCAAAATAGTAGATCGGAAACTTATATGATGGATAGCAAATAATACGGTGGGTGAACAAATTACTGTCGAGCAATTGATAGAAAAGCACAAAGTTATGAAGATATCTAAGGCAATGATTATGAAATATAGGCATCACGCCCGTATCAAGTAGATCGAAACGATTCTGCATCTACTATTATTACTCCACACATCGACCGACTCGTGCCTGCATCTAGAGTATTAAGGTCATGAAGAACAGAGTAACGTATTAAGTAAGATGACATGAAGTAGAGGAATAAACTCAAGCAATATGATGTAAACCCCATCTTTTTATCCTCGATGGTAACAATACAATACGTACCTTTGAAAGTGCTAGTTATCAACTAGAGGAGGGTGAATAGGTGATTTTTATCAAAGTCTTCAAAACGTGGAAGTTTTTAAGACAAACAATAGAAATGACCTAATTGATATGCAACGGAAGATAAACTACAACAAGCAAGCCATAGTCAAGTATGCAATAATGTGAACATACAAAGACTAATAGCAGCTAGGTAGTAAGGATCAGGATGAAAGATAGTATGAAGCCAATCAACGATAGTAGTCAAGCAATGAAGTCAAACAGATAAGACAAATAAGCAATGACTTCACGAAGACAAACTCAAAGTAAAGGGAGGGAAGGGATAAAACCAGTCACTTGTTGAAGACACAGGATTTGTTGGACCAGTTCCAGTTGCTGTGACAACTGTACGTCTAGTTAGGGAGGCTGAGATTCAACTCAGAAGACCGCGTCTTCACCTTATTCCCCTTGAGCTAAGGACACACAGTCCTCGCCCAATCACTCTGGTAAGTCTTCAAGGTAGACTTTCGAACCTTCACAGACTTCGTTCACCGGCAATCCACAATGACTCTTGGATGCTCAGAACGCGACGCCTAACCGGCTGGAGGATACACAGTCCTCAAGTGTAATAAGTCTTCAGGTCACACAGACAGAAAGACTTCAGTGATGCCTAACACTCTTTGGCTCTGGGTGTTTGGGCTTTGTCCTCGCAAGGATTTCTCTCTCAAAGGCTTCGAGGTGGGTTGCTCTCAAAACGACAAAAGCCGTAAACTAACTCTGAGCAGCCACCAATTTATGGTGTAGGGGGTGGGCTATTTATAGCCACAAGGCAACCCGACCTGATATGTCCGAAATGACCCTGGGTCACTAATGAACTAACACGTGTTCCAACGGTCAGATTTCAAACACACACGGCAACTTTACTTGGGCTACAAGCAAAGCTGACTCATCCAGCTCTGGATAAGATTTGCTCTCATTGTCTTCGCTCGAAGACATAGGATTTGGGTTGAGCATCACTTCAGTCACTCTGACTTTGTTCACTTGGACCCCACTTAACAGTACAGTGGTTCCTATGACTCAACACAGAAGAAAAGGAAACAACAAAACAACACAGTCTTCACGCTCCATAGTCTTCGCTCAATGTCTTCTCATGTCATAGTCTTCAATGTGAATATCTTCACATACCACCGTTGTCTTCAATGTCTTCATACATTTTTAGGGGTCATCTCCGGTAGGTAAACCGAATCAATGAGGGACGCTACCTCCGTTGTCCTGCAATTCTCACAAACGCATTAGTCCCTCAACCAACTTTGTCGTCAATACTCCAAAACCAACTAGGGGTGGCACTAGATGCACTTACAATCTCCCCCTTTTTGGTGATTGATGACAAACTGGTTGAAGTTTTCAACGGGAATAAAGTATGTGAAATTGTAAAGGATAGGGTATTGTCTTCATAAGTGGCAAGGGCTTCCCCTGAAGATGTGCATATAAGTAATTTGCTTTTGGAATGCAAATGCACATGGCAGGTTGTACTTGTGGAGATCCTCTTCAACTTATGAAGATAATTCATCATGCATGAAATGATATAACTTAAAGAATGACATGCATAATGGAAAACGGACGTCTGCAGAATGATCTAGGTGCGGAATGATCTAAGTGTGGAAGTTATCATCGCACATGAAAGAGCAAATAAGTAGCAGACGACCATCGAGTTTAAGTGTTACAACTCAACGAACGAAATGTATCAAAAGCAAGAGTTGTAACCACTAGGCAAAATATAAAGCAACGGCCCATATGAATCCGCTTGAAGACTATCAAACTCATACGCTTGAAAGAGCAAATAAGTAGCAGACGACCATCGAGTTTAAGTGTTACAACTCAATGAACGAAATGTATCAAAAGCAAGAGTTGTAACCACTAGGCAAAATATAAAGCAACGGCCCATATGAACCCGCGTGAAGACTATCAAACTCATATGCTTCTCCCCCTTTTGTCAGTAATGGCCAAAAAGGTTTGAAGACATAGAGCATCTACTCGTCCTCATGAGGAGTAGTTGAAGCAGCAGGGTTGTCGTTGTTGTTTGGCGGTGCAGACGAACTTGGTGCAGTGTCGATGCGTGCAGAAGTAGGGGGTGGTGAAGTAGCATCGCCTTCATCATCGATCACGTTGGCATTCAAAGTTGCCGTGGAGGAAGAATAGTCAGAGTCTTCAAGGGATGGAGTTCGTCGTAGGACAACATTCCGTGGAGGAGTGGAGTCAAACTTGAATCGTTCAGTGAAGCCATCGTCTTGAAGATCTGCTTCAGCACTGAGCAGGGTCAAACTCTTCCATGATCGCCGACAGGTTTCATGAGTGACAAATGCATTCTTGGTGGCAAGATTTCGAATGCGATTTACATCCACCAAGAGACTTTGCATCTGACACTTGAGCCAAAAATGATGCTTATCTTGTTTCTGATGCAGAGCCACAAGAAGTTCTCGGTCATTTAGGACCCGAGAGTGCTTCTTTGGCCTTTGAGCAATTGTGCTCTCAGTAGCTTCAGTTGGCGCACGATGAGGCAGACGAGTGTTTCCATCCATCGGATAGACACGAGTGACAGCTTGGACTCCTTCCATAGGCTGAGTGAAGCTTTGGTGTTCAGCATTTTGAAGACAAAGAGGCTTCTTGGCAGGCTCAGGGTATATGGCTTCAACTGACATATCAACCTCTGGTAGAAAGATCACATGATTGCGAGCAGAGGGCTGATAGTTGATAGCAGAATGTTGCTTGATGAGGCGCATGACCCATGGAGCATAGAATTTCAGGCCGAAAAGGTCAGATCCAGATGTAGCCAGTTGCCTGAGGAAGAAATCTTGTGCATTGAAGCTGATGCCATTGAGGATGTAAAAGACCAATGTCTTCATGGCTCCTTCAAGTTTTGCAGCTGATGAATGTCCTTTGATAGGCCATAGAGTCCGCCTGATGATATGATATATGGTGCGCGGCAGATACTCAAGGTCATCAACAAAGAACTCCTGTGGGTATTCAGCGTCATGAGGCAATGGCTTCATCATGCTCAACATCTGGCTCATGTTGGGTTCAGGCTTATGGAAGATGCTCTCCAAAGCATTGCGGTGGTTTTGACAACCAGGTTCGTACAGCTCCCCGGGAGTGGATAGGCCTGTAAGATCAATGATGTCAAGAACTTTGGCTTCATGATGAACATTTCCTGTCATCCACTCGAGAATCCATGTTTTTGTATCCCTGTTGTAGCCGCGAATGTGGAGGGTAGCATAGAATTGAAGCAAAAGTTCTTCATTCCAATGTTCTTTGTCTGTCACAAAGCTGAGCAGACCAGCATCACAAAAGCAGTCAAGTGCTTCTTCTAAGCATGGCAGTCTAGCAATGGCTTCAGTGTCGAGGCGCATATGAGGGAAAATGCGCCCTTGATCATACAGAACGCAGGAGTAATAGCTCCGCTGCTGATGACTCCAGAAACGATCAGATGATATTCTTGGCCTTGAGTAAGGGTTCTTTGAGCTGTCAAAGAAGGTGTTGTGGCTTTTGAAGCCATTTGCATTGAAGGACCCGACAGATGCGGCAGTATCTGGAAACCTTGGCAGTCTTGGCTTTGGTTTCTAGACCTGAGGCCTATGCTCAATGTGATAATCAAACTGAGGACCAGAGACATTAGGCGGAGGGACCGGAACGGGCCATCTTACTGTGATTAGCTCGCCATGGTTGTATGCTTCAGGCTGCACTACAGAAGCTTCAGGAGCAGTTGCAACATTGACTTCTGGCATGTTGCTTGGTGCAGGCTCCACATTAGCTTTAGCCATGACTACGTCATTGGCTTCATTCATGTTAGTGGTGGCAGCCTCAACGTTTTCAACCTCCACTTGTTGAGATGGAGGGTCTGGTATGGGCACGTTCACTTCTGGAACAGCTTCTTCGGGAATGGGGGGAGTAGGGACACGTTCTTCTTGATGTTCGTCATCGGCTGATGCAGCCGGATTGTCTTCAGCAGCTTGGGCTTCAGACACGGAGACATTCACAGTTGGAGTGGCTTCTGAAAACACTTGACGTGCAATAGGTTGGTGGTGCACTTCTCCTTCTGGAACGCTCGGAAGAGGGACTTGAGGCCTTGGTCCTTTGCGAAGCCTTTGTAATATAGGCGACGCCTTTGGAGATGGAGTAGGCAGGCCTTCATCCTCTTCAACTTGCATAGATGGTGTGACTTGTTGTTGTTGGGGAGTACTGGGGGAGTCTTGTTGTTGCGGGCGATCAACCCATGATGCATCCTGAGCAATTGGCGTTAGAGGACGACCAATGCTGATGATTTCGCTGTTTGTGAGAACAGGCGATGATACCACGTTGTGTTCAATCTGAGGAAGAACTTCATCATCTTCAACATTGTCATGGTGACCAATGTCTTCAGCAATGATGGGATCAACTGCTGGAATGTCTTCAGCTTCATGAGCCTCTGTGGAAGCAGGCTCATGAACAATCATTCGTAGTTCTTGATTTGCAGATGCAGGGCGAACCACTGAGATAGGTTCAACAACAAGGGGCTCTGTGGGAGCAGCCCGATTCTTCTTGGTTTTGCGCTTCTTCTTGGAGGGAGCAGCATCAGAGGCTTCTGAGGGTTTCCGTTTCCTGGCTTCAGCCTCTGCAGCCCTCGTCTTCTTCTGTTCTGAAGCGGTTGACAGGGCCTTTGGCTTTGAGCCAGTCATGCTGCTTGGGAAGACTATGCATGGTTCATCCTACCTTGAAGGTGCAGGTTGGACAGTTGATAGCTTCTTCTTCTTTGCAGCCATCCTGGGGTCGATGCCAGGACGACCAAGAGCCTTGCGCTTCTCAGCCTCATTGTAGGCAAGCACACACTTGTCAGCCAGACTCTTCATGCGCTCTCTAGAGCCTCGAGTTTCTTCATGCTTCTTGTGAAAAGCTTCTTTGAGCTCGTGCAGCATGATCTTGAAGTTTTTGACATCTTGCACATTGAGCATGGCCACATGCTTCTTGAACTGAGCCTTTTCATAGTCAATCTTGTGCTTCAGTTCAACGATGCGCTGAGCAATAGCTAACTCAGAAGCAATAGCTCCATTGAAGGAGACGCTGAGGCCAATGGGAAGTTGCAAGTCATCAAAGCTGAGATTTGGTGTGTCAAACCACTCATCAATGAAGTTATGGATGATTGCCATGTCAAAGAGAGGCAAATTATTGAAGATCTCTGCTTCTTCCTTGCTCTTGATCAGTTGCTCAAGAGCATCATCTGCAAGATCGTCATCGCTGGACAGATCAATGTGCTCTTCACGCAGACTGGCAGCAGGAGTCAATGTCTGATCAGTACTCTTGATGATTTTCTTTTTCTTCTCCGTCTTCTTGGAGACGCGTGAAAGATCTTGAGACTGCACACTGTCTTCAGGAGGTGCAGTGGCCAGTGGCTTCACACGAGAAGCTTTTGAAGGTGTAGCTGATGTTGAAGCCTTAGTTTTCTTGGGCTTCTGCGGCCTTGGAGGAGGAGCTGGGGCTTCATCAGTATCATCATCATTATCAGAATGATCCACTTTGGCACCTTGTACCAAGATGTAAGAGATGAGGCCATCAAGGTTCATGAAGGGGACGATCTCATTTTCTTCAGCTTCACGTGTGCCGTCATCATGGGGAGCAGAGGGACCAGGATTGAAGTCTAATCCCCATGACTTCTTGTTTTCCTTTGCTGATGCCTTTGCATACTGGAAGTTGCGCTTGAAGAGATTATCGTCACGACACCAGAGCAATGATGATGGATCGACATTTTCAGGCTGTGGTCCACGGACCATACAAGGATAGAATTCTTGTGCAATAGCTTCAGCTCTGTTCTTGGGGGAAAGGCCTCGATAGAAAAATATCACCCCAAGGACTTTTGATAGCATTCTTCTCAGCATACTCCTGGGTCACGAACTTGTACTTGAACCATTGTTCAGCCCAATAGCGTCGAATCCATTGGATTCGGGTCTTGCGCTGATTATAATCCTCTTCAGGATCTGTCTTGTAGATTTCTGCGAGGTCATCAGGCAAATCTTTTGATGTTCCCCCTCGACGCTGTCTGCCACCCTTCCTTACTGATTTCTCTGCAGCCATGAACTTCAAACTGAATGGCTTCAATATGTTCAAAGGCTTCAAGGGCTTTCGCTTGCTGGTCAAACAGGAAGTAGCTTCAGGAGAGTTAATGTGTTGCTGTAAGAATTCTGCAAACGAATGCAGACTATGAGAACCAAGGGATTCTCCCACGGACATGTACCTGTGACAGCATTAGAGATGCAAGGGAAGGGGAAGAGGTCATATGCATTCTCAGAAGATTTTGAAGATAAATCAGTTTGAAGACATTGACCTCATGTTGCGAAGACATTCACTTATATGTTGAGAGTTGGCTCCAGATTTGTACGAATCCGTGAATAAGTACAAGTGAGGAATCTAACTATATATGAAGCTTAAGTGAATATACTAGGCAGTATGAGATGCAGACAGAATAGATCTAACATTGTGTAGACAGAAACCAATTTTGGTAAATAGGATGAATCATTAAGGATCAAAAAGATGGTAAAAATAGAGTTATATTTACCACACGAAGAACTGCTAGATGGGATGAATAGGAGACCGAGCAGTTCAATCCACCGTGCCCTAACTTGGCGACGGAGGACACCTACGGCGGCGGCGGAGAGGACAATGCCCGCGGCCAGCGTGAGGACGGCGTCGGAGAAGTCGCGGCAGCTAAGCGCTTCGTCGCCGGCGTCGTCGAGAGCTAGCGGTGGCGCTAGGGTTTTGACGAGGTGGAGAGGTGGAAGAAGGTTTTCTTGACCGCAGGGGACACGTATTTATAAGTAGGTGTGCGGCATAGCGCAATTACGCAGGTGCCCCTGCCTGTTCACATCCGTGGGACACGTGGCAAGCATGCAACATACTCAGAGTTGTCCCACGTTCCCACGCCCGCCAAGTTTGTCGGATGGTTGTTCCGGCTTCTCCGGATTTCAACAATAAAGATGAATCATTTAGAAGGACTTGATGTTTGTCTCTGTGTCTTCTGCTGACAAGGATGCAGAGAAGACATTTGACAGTTTCAATAGAATGCATATGATTTGGACAGATAGAGTTTGAGATAGAAAGCATAGAGAGATTAGGGTCCGGTCACATTCACTTAGTTCAAAAGATTCACAAATGAAGACATAGCTATAAGTGAATGTTGTAGAGGACAGAATACTAGTATATATATATATGAGAAAGCAATCAAATCAACATAGTGAAGTAAATCATGAAGATAAGTTGAAAGTTGAAGACAAACCAAATGCGAAGATATTCAACAATAACGCCATGAGTGAAACACTTCAAACCAAGAAATTTGGTGGTGGCGTTACCCACCGTATAGGAAGTATTAGACCCAGACACGGCGCACAATTATCGTGGCGCTCCGAAGTCAAATTCCATGTTAATGTATTCACACTCAGAATGTAAGTCTTCATTGATTGAAGATATACTTTACTTCATGTGTTGCACATCTAAGTCATCAACATGCATAAGTGTTAGGATGTGTGCCTGATCACAGGACATTTGAGGATTCCAAGATATTTAGCTCACACCGTAACTTGCAAAACCTTTTCTCATCCAGGGGCTTTGTGAAGATATCTGCCAGTTGCTCTTCAGTGTTGACGTGAATGATGTCAATATCTTTCTTCATGACATGATCTCTGAGAAAATGATGACGAATTTCAATGTGCTTTGTCTTCGAGTGCTGGACTGGATTGTTGGCAATCTTGATAGCGCTTTCGTTGTCGCGGAAGAGAGGGACTTGTTTCATATTGATGCCATAGTCCTTGAGAGTTTGCTTCATCCACAGAAGCTGAGCGCAGCAAGATCTAGCAGCAATGTATTTAGATTCAGCAGTTGAGAGTGATACACAGTTTTGCTTCTTTGAAGACCAGCAAACAAGTGATCGTCCCAGAAAGTGACATGTGCCTGATGTAGACTTGCGATCGACCTTGTCACCAGCATAATCAGCATCCGAGAATCCAACCAGATCAAATCTTGAGCCCTTTGGATACCATAATCCGAGTGTTGGGGTGTAAGCCAAATATCTAAGAATTCGCTTCACAGCTAAGTGATGCGATTCCTTTGGTGCCGCTTGGAATCGAGCACACATGCAAACACTAAGCATAATATCTGGCCTAGATGCACATAGGTAAAGTAAAGAACCAATCATGGAGCGGTATACCTTTTGATCGAACTCTTTACCATTGTCGTCAGGACCAAGATGGTGTTTGGCTGGCATTGGCGTCGTGTATCCTTTGCAATCTTGCATTCCAAACTTCTTCAAACAATCTTTGAGATATTTTTCTTGAGATATGAAGATGCCATTCCTTTGCTGACGAATTTGAAGACCAAGGAAGAACTTCAGCTCACCCGTCATGGACATCTGATATTGCTCTTGCATCATGTATCCAAACTCATCACTATACTTCTGGTTGGTGCAGCCGAAGATAATGTCATCCACATATATTTGGCACACAAACAGTTCACCATCATATGTCTTCGTGAAGAGTGTGGGATCGAGGGATCCAGGTTTGAAGCCTTTGCTCTTCAGGAAGTCTTTGATCGTATCATACCAAGCGCGAGGAGCTTGTTTGAGGCCATACAGTGCTTTGTTTAGTTTGTACACCATATTAGGATGTTTTGGATCTTCAAAGCCAGGTGGTTGAGCAACGTACACTTCTTCTTCAATCTTGCCGTTGAGGAATGCACTCTTCACATCCATTTGATATAGCAAGATGTTGTGGTGATTAGCATAGGCTAGCAGTATGCGAATAGCTTCAAGCCTTGCTACAGGAGCAAATGTTCCATCGAAGTCAATTCCTTCAACTTGAGTATATCCTTGAGCCACAAGACGTGCTTTGTTTCTGACGACTTGACCATGCTCATCTTGCTTGTTTCGATATATCCATTTAGTGCCAATAATGTTATGCTTGTGAGGGTCAGGGCGCTTGACAAGTTCCCAAACATTATTCAGCTTGAACTGTTGAAGTTCTTCTTGCATGGCTTGAATCCATTCAGGTTCCATAAAGGCTTCAGCAACTTTCTTGGGTTCTGATATTGATACAAATGAAAAATGCCCAAAGAAATTTGCTAACTGTGTTGCTCTTGAGCGAGTAAGTGGACCAGGTGCATTGATGCTATCAATTATCTTCTCAATCTGTACTTCATTTGCAACACGAGGATGAACTGGACGAAGACCTTGCTCATGCTGATCATTGTCATCATTGGGAGGATTGTCTTCGGTCTGAGCATTGTCTTCAGGTTGGTTTGGTGCAGAAATGATAAGTTCCTCTTCAGGTTGTGCTTCAGAAGGCATGATTTCACTAGTTCCCATCAGCTTGATAGATTCGCTGGGAGGAGCTTCATCTAATGTGCTTGGCAGGAGCTCTCGTTGTGAACCATTGGTTTCATCAAATCGCACGTCCACAGTTTCAACGATTTTGTAGTGAAAGAGGTTGAAGACTCTGTAAGAGTGCGAGTCCTTTCCATAACCGAGCATGAAGCCTTCGTGAGCTTTAGGTGCAAATTTTGACTTGTGATGGGGATCCTTGATCCAGCATCTAGCACCAAAGACTCTGAAGTAGCTGACATTTGGCTTCTTGCCAGTAAGGAGCTCATAGGATGTTTTGCTCAGAAGCTTGTGGATGTAAACACGGTTGATGATGTGACATGCTGTATCAATAGCTTCAGGCCAGAACTTTCTTGGTGTCTTGTACTCATCGAGCATTGTTTGAGCCATCTCAATGAGGGTTCTGTTCTTGCGCTCTACAATGCCATTTTGCTGAGGTGTGTATGGAGCAGAAAACTCATGAGTGATTCCCATTATATCCAGATAAAGATCAAGCCCGGTATTCTTGAATTCAGTGTCGTTATCACTTCTGATATGCTTGATCTTGACGCCATAATTGTTCATGGCTCGATTGGCGAATCGT
This sequence comes from Triticum dicoccoides, assembly GCF_002162155.2. Classification (NCBI taxonomy): domain Eukaryota; kingdom Viridiplantae; phylum Streptophyta; class Magnoliopsida; order Poales; family Poaceae; genus Triticum; species Triticum dicoccoides. The sequence continues at coordinate 469,025,692 of NC_041393.1, forward strand.
CTGAAGACATCTTGCACTTCAGTCTTATACAGAATTATGTGCACCCATGTATATCTTGAGTAGTCATCAACAATGACGAAGCCATAGAGACAAGCTGTTGTTGTGAGGGTAGAGTAGTGAGTAGGGCCAAATAAGTCCATGTGTAATAGCTCGAAGGGTTGAGATGTCGTCGTGATTGTCTTCGAGGGGTGCTTCGCCCTAGTCATCTTTCCAGCTTCGCAGGCACCACAGAAATGATCTTTCTTGAACTTGACACCTTCGATGCCTATGACATGCTTCTTCTTGACGAGTGTGTGTAAGTTCCTCATGCCAGCATGCCCCAGCCTCCGATGCCAGAGCCAGCATTCTGAAGCTTTTGCAAGAAGACATACGGCAAGCTGTGGACCTGCTGAGAAATCTACCATGTATAGATCATCTTTCCTATACCGTTCAAAGACTAGAGACTTGTGAGATTCCATTAGTACAAGGCAATGATATTTTCTGAATAGCACAATCATGTTCAAGTCACAAAGCATTGAGACAGCCATTAAGTTGAACCCAAGGGATTCAACAAGCATCACTTTATCCATGTGTTGATCCTTTGAGATTGCAACTCTACCTAGACCCAATACCTTGCTTTTACCAGTGTCAGCAAATGTGATTTGAATCTTGTCGGATGGACGTAAGGTTGAGTCCATGAGAAGACTTCGATCACCAGTCATATGATTAGTGCATCCGCTGTCCATAATCCATTCTGAAGCACGAGGTGTCATACCCTTAGCACCCCCTGCCATGAGGCATGGTGAAGATGAAGACGATTCAGGTGGAAAGGTCATCTCTTTAAGAGACTCCTTGTAGTCATCAAGCCAAGGATCATGATGATTAAGATGGCCTTCATAGACCTCAGAAAGCCGGTCCCAGATTAGCTTCGCGTGATTGAGGTGCATGACATTCCTAAACTGATTTCGGGACAGACAGGAGCAGATGACATCCTTCGCCGTGAGGTTCAGTAGAGTGTACTTGCGAATGTCATCAGCCTCCGCCATCTTGCATAGATCGGTAAGACCAATCTCAGTGACGATCCACAGTTCGCTATCCATAGCCATGAGTCACTTCTTCATCATGGCTTTCCACCGAGGATACTCATGACCGTCAAAGGTGGGGCAAGATACATTCCTCAATCCTGCAGTCGACATAGCTAAACTCCAGGTGGTTAAACCGAATCACACAGAACAAGGGAGTACCTTGCTCTGATACCAATTGAAAGTGCTAGTTATCGACTAGAGGGAGGGTGAATAGGCGATTTTTATCAAAGTCTTCAAAACATGGAAGTTTCGAAGACAAACAATAGAAATGACCTAATTGATATGCAGCGGAAGATAAACTACAAAAAGCAAGCCATAGTCAAGTATGCAATAATGTGAACGTACAAAGACTAATAGCAGCTAGGTAGTAAGGATCAGGATGGAAGATAGTATGAAGCCAATCAACGATAGTAGTCAAGCAATAAAGTTAAACAGATAGGACAAATAAGCAATGACTTCACGAAGACAAACTCAAAGTAAAGGGAGGGAAGGGATAGAACCAGTCACTTGTTGAAGACACAAGATTTGTTGGACCAGTTCCAGTTGCTGTGACAACTGTACGTCTAGTTAGGGAGGCTGAGATTCAACTCAGAAGACCGCGTCTTCACCTTATTCCCCTTGAGCTAAGGACACACAGTCCTCGCCCAATCACTCTGGTAAGTCTTCAAGGTAGACTTCCTAACCTTCACAGACTTCGTTCACCGGCAATCCACAATGACTCTTGGATGCTCAGAACGCGACGCCTAACCGGCTGGAGGATACACAGTCCTCAAGTGTAATAAGTGTTTAAGTCACATAGACAGAAAGACTTCAATGATGCCTAACACTCTTTGGCTCTGGGTGTTTGGGCTTTGTCCTCGCAAGGATTTCTCTCTCAAAGGCTTCGAGGTGGGTTGCTCTCAAAACGACAAAAGTCGTAAACTAACTCTGAGCAGCCACCAATTTATGGTGTAAGGGGTGGGCTATTTATAGCCACAAGGCAACCCGACCTGATATGTCCGAAATGACCCTGGGTCACTAAGGAACTAACACGTGTTCCAACGGTCAGATTTCAAACACACACGACAACTTTACTTGGGCTACAAGCAAAGCTGACTCATCCAGCTCTGGATAAGATTTGCTCTCATTATCTTCGCTCGAAGACATAGGATTTGGGTTGAGCATCACTTCAGTCACTCTGACTTTGTTCACTTGGACCCCACTTAACAGTATGGTGGTTCCTATGACTCAACACAGAAGAAAAGGAAACAACGAAACAACACAGTCTTCGCGCTCCATAGTCTTCGCTCGATGTCTTCTCATGTCATAGTCTTCAATGTGAATATCTTCACATACCACCGTTGTCTTCAATGTCTTCATACATTTTTAGGGGTCATCTCCGGTAGGTAAACCGAATCAATGAGGGACACTACCTGCGTTATCCTGCAATTCTAACAAACGCATTAGTCCCTCAACCAACTTTGTCGTCAATACTCCAAAACCAACTAGGGGTGGCACTAGATGCACTTACAACCTTGCTGCCCCTACTGTCACTGGGAAAGGACACCGCAAGATTGAACCCTAAGCACTTCTCCCATTGCAAGTAAAACCAATCTAGTTGGCCAAACCAAACCGATAGTCCGAAGAGAATTACAAAGATATCAAATCATGCATATAAGAATTCAGAGAAGATTCAAATAATATTCATAGAAAGGCTTATCATAAATCTACAATTCATCGGATCTCGACAAACACACCGCAAAAGAACGTCGGATAGATCTCCAAGAACATCGAGGAGAACATGGTATTAAGAATCAAAGAGAGAGAAGAAGCCATCTAGCTACTAGTTATGGACCCGTAGGTCTGAGGTAAACTACTCACGCATCATCGGAAGGGCAATAGAGTTGATGTAGAAGCCCTCCGTGATCGAATCCCCTCTGTCAGGATGCCGAAAAAGGCCCCTAGATGGGATCTCACGGGAACATAAGGTTGCGACGGTGGAAAAGTGTTTTCGTGAATTCTTCTGGTGGTTTGGGGATATATGTGAATATATAGGATGAAGAAGTAGGTCGGTGGATTCATGTGGGGCCCACAAGGCAGGGGGCGTGCCCTACCCCCCTGGGTGCAGCCTCCCCCTTGTGGCCGCCTTGTGGCTCTTCCGACTTGATCTCCAAGTCTCCTGGGTGTCTTCTGGTCCAAGAAAAATCATCGCAAAGGTTTTATTCCATTTGGTATTCCTTTTCTGCGAAACTCAAAAACAAGGAAAAAACAGAAACTGGCACTGGGCTCTAGGTTAATAGGTTAGTTCCAAAAATAATATAAAATATCATACTAATGCATATAAAACATCCAAAACAGATAATATAATATCATGGAACAATAAAAAATTATAGATACGTTGGAGAAACCTATTAATTTCTATGATCTAGTAACGCGTGCCATCCATGATCTAGTAATTTCTATAAAATAAAGCCATTGTCGTGCTCTAAAAAGATATAAGTGAAGTAGTAGAGCAATATTGCCTAGCTCAAAAGATATAAGTGAAGCACATAAAGTTTTCTAATAAATCAAAATTCATGCATGTCCCTCTCAAAAGGTGTGTGCAACAGAGATGATTGTGGCAAACTAATAAGCAAAGACTCATATCGTACAAGACGCTCCAAGCAAAACACATATCATATGCTGAATAAAAATATAGCCTCAAGTAAAGTTACCGATAGACGAAGACGAAAGAGGGGATGCCTTCTGGGGCATCCCCAAGCTTAGGCTCTTGGTTGTCCTTGAATATTACCTTGAGGTGCCTTGGGCATCCCCAAGCTTAGGCTCTTGCCACTTCTTATTCCATAGTCCATCAAATCCTTACCCAAAACTTGAAAACTTCACAACACAAAACTCAACAGAAAATCTCATAAGCTCCGTTAGTATAAGAAAATAAATCACCACTTTTGGTATTGTTGTGAACTCATTATTTATTTATATTGGTGTAATATCTATTGTATTCCATCTTTTCCATGGTTCATACCCCCCGATACTACCCATAGATTCATCACAATAAGTAAACAACACATAGAAAATAGAATCCATCAAAAACAGAACAGTCTGTAGCAATCTGTAACCCTCGAATACTTCTGTAACTCCAAAAAATCTGAAAAATTAGGACAGCCTGGAAAATTTGTGTACCAATTTTGTGCGAAAAGAATCAGATCAAAAGCACGCTTCTGTAAATTATGAAAATTATTTTCCTGGGTGCAAAAATTTCTGTTTTCCAGCAAGATCAAAACAACTATCACCGTAAGCCATCCCAAAGGTCTTACTTGGCACAAACACTAATTAAAACACAAAACCACATCTAACCAGAGGCTAGATGATTTATTTATTAACAAATAGGAAAGGAAAAATATTGGGTTGTCTCCCAACAAGTGCTTTTCTTTAGAGCCTTTTAGCTAGGCATTGATAATTCCAATGATGCTCACATAAAAGAGAAGAATTGAAGCACAAAGAGAGCACCATAAAACACGTGACAAACACATCTAAGTCTAACATACTTCCTATGCATAGGCATTTTATAAGCTAGCAAATTATTAGGGCAAGCAAAAACTAGCATATGCAAGGAAGAAGAAAGAGACGATAGCAATATCAACATGAAGAGAGGTAATTTATTAACATGAAATTTTCTACAACCATACTTTCCTCTCTCATAATAATTACATGTAGGATCATGAGAAAATTCAACAATATAACTATCACATAACGTATTATCAACATGATCCACATGCATGTGAAGTTGACACTCTTCCAAAATAGTGGGATTAGCATTAACTAATGTCATGACCTCTACCAACCCACTTTTATCAAAAATTTCATAAGATCGAGCATTCTCCAAATGTGTGGGATCTAAAGTTTACACTCTTCCAAAACCACTTTCAATATTATTGGAAAAATTATTATCAATCTCAAATTCATCATGAGGCTTAAATAAATTTCAAGATCATTAGAAGAATCACCCCAATCATGATCATTGCAACAAGTAATAGACATTGCAAAATTAGCATCCCCAAGCTTAGGGTTTTGCATATCATTAACACAATTAACATTAATGGAATTTATAATAACATCATTGCAATCATGCTATCCAAGGCACTATCATGAATCACTTAAAAGTTTTCTTCTTTCAACACTTAATCACACTTTTCAGATTCATGAATTTCAAGCAAAACCTCAAAAAGATAATCTAGCACACTCAATTCACTAGCAATTGGTTCATCATAATTGGATCTTTTAAAAAGAATAGCAAGTGGATGAGGATCCACATAAATAGATTTTTAGCAAGCAAAGATGCAAGCAAATAGAAGGCACATGGCAACACAAGCAAAAAACAAACGGAAAAAGGGTGAATCTTTACGAAAATCGTTTTAGAAGTGGGGGAGAGGAAAATGAGAGGCAAATGGCAAATAATGTAATGCAAGAGGTGAGAGTTATATGATGGGTACTTGGTATGTCTTGACTTGGCATAGATCTCCTTGGCAACGTGCCGGAAATTCTTCCTGCTACTTCTTGAGCTTGCCTTGGTTTTTCCCTTGAAGAGGAAAGGGCGATGCAACAAAGTAGAGATAAGTATTTCCCTCAGTTAGAGAACCAAGGTATCAATCCAGTGGGAGACAACGCACAAATAACCAATACATGCACAAACAATCAAACAACTTGCACCCAACACGATAAAGGGGTTGTCAATCCCTTCACGATCACTTGCAAAAGTGAGATCTAATAGAGATAGATGAATCTAAACAAAAGATAAAGTAAATATTTTTGGTATTTTTGGTTTATAGATCGGAACTAAAAGATTGCAAAATAGTAGATCGCAAACTAATATGATGGAAAATAGACCCGGGGGCCATAGGTTTTACTAGTGGCTTCTCTCAAGATAACAAATAATATGGTGGGTAAAAAAATTACTGCCGAGCAATTGATAGAAAAGCGCAAAGTTATGATGATACCGAAGGCAATGATAATGAAATATAGGCATCACGTTCGTGTCAAATAGACCAAAACAATTCTGCATCTACTACTATTACTCCACACATCGACCGACTCCTGTCTGCATCTGGAGTATTAAGTTCATGAAGAACAGAGTAACGCATTAAGTAAGATGACATGATGTATAGGAATAAAATCAAGCAATATGATGTAAACCCCATCTTTTTATCCTCAATACGTGCCTTGCTGCCCCTACTGTCACTGGGAAAGGACACCGGAAGATTGAACCCAAAGCTTAGCACTTCTCCCATGGCAAGAGAAACCAATCTAGTTGGCCGAACCAAACTGATAGTTCAAATCATGCATACAAGAATTCAGAGAAGATTCAAATAATATTCATAGATAAGCTGATCATAAATCCACAATTCATCGGGTCTTGACAAACACACCGCAAAAGAAGATTACATCGGCTAGGTCTCCAAGAACATCGAGGAGAACATGGTATTGAGAATCAAAGAGAGAGAAGAAGCTATGTAGCTACTAGCTATGGACTCGTAGGTCTGAGGTAAACTACTCACGCTTCATCAGAAGGGTGATAGAGTTGATGTAGAAGCCCTCCGTGATCGAAGCCCCCTCCGGCAGGATGCCGGAAAAGGCCCCTAGATGGGATCTCACGGGAACAGAAGGTTGTGGCGGTGGAAAACTGTTTTCGTGGATGCTTCTGGTGGTTTGGGGATATATGTGAATATATAGGACGAAGAAGTAGGTCGGTGGAGTCACGTGGGGACCAAAAGGCAGAGGGCGCGTGGAAGCACAAGTGCTCCCTGGGTGATTTTGGTAATTAATGTCAACATATCTCTTGTTGGACTAATACTTTCATCTAGTATATTTCAGATAAGTTCAACAGTGGAGTGGCATGGACAAGAGGATGTGGAACCCCTTCAAGATGCTAAGGATGAAGGGTTGGCTCAAGCTCAAAGCTCAAGACTCTACATTTTCTATTTTAGTGATCCAAGATCACATTGAGTCTATAGGAAAGCCAATACTATTAAAAGGGGATGAGGTGTTGCTTAATGGCTTGCTTTTTCAAAGTGCTTAGTGATATGCTCCAAAGCCCTCAACCACTTTTTCATATCCACATATATCCAAAACCAAAAGTCAAACTCGGCCCCACCGATTTGATCCATCCGGCGCCACCGAGTTCATTTGACATAGCCACTGCCAAAAACCCTAATCATTTCGGTCTCACCGATGGGATCTCGGTCTCACCGAGATGGGCTTGCAAACTCTCTGTTGTCTATTGCAATATTATCGGTCCCACCGAGAATATGTAATAGGTCACACCGAATTTGTCTGACCAACTCTCTGTTTTAATTATTACCAAATCGGTCCCACTGAGTTTTGTAAACGGTCAAACTGAGATGAGGTTTTACCCTAACCCTTGCACATCGGTCCCACCGAGTTGATCATATCGGTCCCACTGAAATTGCCTAATGGTCACATTATGTACTGAATCGGTCCGACCGAGTTTTCTGATTCGGTCCCACCGATTTTGGTATAATGTGTGTAACAGTTAGATTTTGTGTGGAGGCTATATATACCCCTCCACCCTCTCCTCATTCGTGAGGGAAGCCATCAGAACGTGCCTACACTTCCACTACTCATTTTCTAAGAGAGAGCCACCTACTCATGTGTTGAGACCAAGACATTCCAATCCAACTATATGAATCTTGATCTCTAGCCTTCCCCAAGTTGCTTTCCACTCAAATCATCCTTCCACCAAATCCTATCCTATGAGAGTGAGTTGATGTTGTGGAGACTATCAATTGAAGCACAAGAGCAAGGAGTTCATCATCAACACACCATCTATTACCTTTTGGAGAGTGGTGTCTTCTAGATTGGTTAGGTGTCACTTGGGAGCCTCCAACAAGATTGTGGAGTGAACCAAGGAGTTTGTAAGGGCAAGGAGATCGCCTACTTCGTGAAGATCTACCCTAGTGAGGCAAGTCATTCGTGGGCGATGGCCATGGTGGGATAGACAAAGTTGCTTCTTTGTGGACCCTTCGTGGGTGGAGCCCTCCGTGGACTCGCGCAACCGTTAGCCTTCGTGGGTTGAAGTCTTCATCAACACAGATGTACGATAGCACCACCTATCAGAACCACGACAAAAACATTTGTGTCTCCAATTGCATTTGCACACTCCAATCCCATCCCTTTACTTTCTAGCAAGTTGCATGCTTTACTTTCCGCTGCTCATATACTCTTTGCATGCTTGCTTGATATGTATTGTGAATGGTTAAACTTATGCTAAATCTCCACCTATTCTTGAGAAACTTAAAAACTTCCAACTTTGTGTGTTAAGGGTCTATTCACCCCCCTCTAGACACCTCTTCTCGATCCTTTCAATTGGTATTAGAGCTTTGGTCTCCATTGCTTTGGTTTAAACACCACTGGAGGAAGATGGATGAGTCTACTTTGGGGAGTCTTAGACATAGAGTGCCTATACTTGATGGAGAGTACTTTCATGAGTGGAAAAATGAGATGCTTGTGATTTTCAATGAATATCATTTGAACAAGTACATTACTAGCCCTTGTGCACCTCATGTTGATCCTATGCATCCTACCCTTGATGAGTCAATTGACATGATTCACAATCTTAGAATTGTTAATCTTATCACTAGAGGTTTGCCTAGAAACTTGATAGGTTGACTGCCTACTCTTAAGTGTGCCTACACTATATGGAAATTTCTTGAGGAACAATTTCCAAATTATTCCTTGAAAAATCTAGATGAGGTTCTTCATAAGTATGTTGCCTTGAGTAAGATGAATTCCAATGATCCTAAGTTTGGTGATTGTCTATTTGAGCTTACAAATCTTATGCATGCCAAAGCAGATGTTGGAATTATTAGCAATATTATTTCCGAAGCTATTAGAATTCACAAAGAAGATCATTTTCAAACTCATTTATCTAATGAATCACCCTCTCTAGGAATTGATCCACCACATGACAATGTTGAACATGGATACTATGATGAGGATGATGATAGTGACTTTGATCTTGATGATGCAATGAGACACTTTGGTCTTATGGCAAATCTTCGGGGATACATGGCAGGAGGAAAGGAAAGGGTCCTTGATAGTGGATGTACCGATCACATGACCGGAGATAAAGATATGTTTCATGAGCTTGCTGAAAACAACGGCCCTCGAAAGTATGTCACTTTTGGTGATAACTCAAAGGGTAAGGTGGTTGGCCTCAGTAAGGTGGCGATCTCACATGATAGCTCCATACAAAATGTCATGCTCATTGAATCTCTTGGCTATAATCTTCTTTCTGTTTCTAGACTAGCCGACTTTGGTTTCAATGTCCTATTTGCCGAAGTAGATTGCCAAGTGTTTCGTAGAGATAATCATAAAATGGTCTTTACTAGTATACGCAAAGGTGATCTATACATTGTTGACTTCACTAAAAAGGCTCAACCTAGAACTTGCTTAATTGCTAAATCTTCTAAAGGCTGGTTGTGGCATAGACGGTTAGGTCATGTGGGCATGCGAAACCTTGACAAGCTTATTAAAGGTGATCATATCCTTGGTGTTAAATATGTCATATTTGATAAGGATAGACTTTGTAGCGCTTGCCAAGCAGGAAAACAGGTTGGAGGAAGCCACCCCGTGAAGAACATCATGACCACAAGGAGGCCGCTCGAGCTACTTCACATGGATCTTTTCGGTCCCAACGCTTACAGAAGTCTCGGTGGAAACTCTTTTGGTCTAGTTATAGTTGATGATTTTTCAAGATTTACGTGGGTGTCCTTTCTCGATGATAAATCGCAGGTCCAAAAGATCTTCAAAAACTTCGCTAGGAAGGACCAAAATCAATTTGAAGTGAAGATCAAGAAGGTTCGCAGTGATAACGGAATGGAGTTCAAGAATGTCAATGTGGACACCTTTCTTGACGAAGAAGGGATTTCACATGAGTTCTCGGCTACGTACACACCTCAACAAAATGGAGTTGTTGAGAAGAAGAACTGGAGGCTCATCGAAATGGCAAGAATGATGCTTGATGAGTACAAGACGCCAAAGCACTTTTGGGCAGAAGCGGTTGAGACAGCTTGTCATGCGACAAATCGCTTGTATCTTCACAAGCTACTCGGCAAGACGACATACGAGCTCCTCACTGGTAACAAACCCCAAGTTGGATACTTTCAAGTATTCGGCTCAAAGTGCTACATTCTTGATAAGCATCATCGTTCTAAATTTTCTCCTAAATCTCATGAGGGATTCCTACTTGGTTATGGCTCAAACTCTCATACTTACCGTGTCTACAACAATTTCACCCGAAAGGTTGAAGAGACGGTAGATGTGAAGTTTGATGAATCTAACGGCTCGCAAGTAGAGCAATTGCCAATTGATGTAGGAGATAAAGATCCTTCGGAAGCAATCCAAGACTTGTCTATTGGCAAGGTTCGTCCAACGGAGGTGAAGGAGAGTACCTCGTCCGTCCAAGTGGAAGCTTCTACCTCACGACAAGGTGAACCAAGAGTTGATATGGAAGCATCCACAAGTGGGACACACCAAAGATGAAGAAAACGAGGAAGTACACCAAGATGAACCGCATCAACCTCCTTCTCCACCACGACGAGAGAACGACAACGTCAACAATGATGAAGGCCAAGAAGAAGAACGAGATGATGAAGAAGATGTTCCACCCCGATCAAAGCAAAAGCTCTCATGAGTTCGAGCAAGAGTTGCTAGAGACCATCCCGTCGAGCAAATCTAAAATGACATCCAAACCGGGAGAATCACTCGCTCTAAATCTCGTTTGGCTAACTTCTGTGAACATTATTCATTCATCTCTATCATTGAACCCATGAAGGTTGAAGAAGCATTGGAAGATCCGGATTGGATAAACGCCATGCACGAAGAACTACACAACTTTGAGAGAAACCAAGTGTGGACATTGGTCGAGAAGCCCAACAACAACCACAACATCATCGGTACCAAATGGGTGTTTCGCAACAAGCAAGATGAAGTTGGACAAGTAGTTCGCAACAAAGCACGTCTCGTCGCCCAAGGCTACACTCAAGTTGAAGGTATGGACTATGGTGAGACATATGCCCCCGTTGCTAGACTTGAGTCCATTCGCATCTTACTTGCCTATGCTAATCACCATGATATCACTTTATACCAAATGGACATTAAAAGTGCTTTTCTAAATGGTGAAATTGAGGAGGAAGTTTATGTTAAACAACCTCCCGGCTTTGTTAGTCCTAAGAAACCTAATCATGTTTACAAACTTCACAAAGCTCTTTATGGTCTTAAACAAGCTCCTAGAGCATGGTATAGATGCTTGACCAAGTTCCTTATTGCAAAAGGCTTTGATATTGGAAAAATTTATTCTACTCTTTTCACTAAAAGGGTTAATGGAGAATTATTTGTGTGCCAAATTTATGTTGATGATATTATATTTGGATCAACTAACCCTCATTTTAGTGAGAAGTTTGGGAAGCTAATGTCGGAGAAGTTTGAGATGTCTATGATGAGTGAGCTCAGGTTCTTTCTTGGTTTGCAAATCAAGCAAACTAAGGAAGGTACATTTGTCTCTCAAACAAAGTATACCAAGGAATTGTTCAAGAAGTTCAATATGCAAGAATGCAAAGGTATGAGTACACCCATGTTTACTAGTGGACATCTTGACTTGACCAAAGATGGTGAACCCGTTGATCAAAAGGTTTACCGCTCTATGATTGGTTCATTATTATATCTATGTGCCTCTCGTCCCGATGTCATGTTAAGTGTGTGCATGTGTGCACGATATCAAGCGGCCCCTAAAGAATTACTTGAGCAATCTCTACATCACCAAGTCTCTACTTTACGGTGGTTGAAGACAAGGAAGCATGAAACCCTTCAAACATATCCTTTGAAGAATTACTAAGTAAAATTTCATGATTGTCATTTTGGATACACAAGTGCTCTTCCTTGCAAATCTAATCCATGTAGGTAGATGAACTCCAATTACAAGTGGTGCTCCAAATGAACTACATCAACATTGAGCATCCCACACAAGTTCAACTACATGATCAAGTTCAACACCACCACCCAAGGTATGATATTCCATCTTAGAGAAGCTTTACCCCAAGTCATGGGTCAAAGCAACTCAATAAGATGTGAATACATCAAGATGATTAAACGAAAAATGGCAACCCCATTTTGAGCTTAAACGATGAGTATGACCTATGATCAAGTGTTCTCACTTGACTCCTAAGTCAATATACTCTAACATAGGTGACCTTGTCGCCGACCAATTCTAGATGAAGTTCTCTAGTGTTCCTCCCTGTTCTTGCATTTTGTCTCATGCATAATTGTTCCCCTTTCAAAAAAAACTTCATCTAGATTTCTTCTCTTTTATTTCCGTTCGGCATTTCTTTTCACCCAATTCATTGCAAATCCTTGTGAGATCTTACTTGCTTAGTGAGCTGAGGTGACAAGTGTTTTCTCTGTGATGAACTCAGACAAACCGACTTGCCTCTTTCGGTCAAATTGAAACTTTTCGGTGCCACCGAAGGAATCAAATCGGTGTAGCCGATTTCAATGCTGAGAAATCACTCCATCACTCACAGTCTGCACATTCTTGTTCCAGCTCCACTCGATGATTCTTATCCTCTACCAGCATCACATGTGCTGCTTTGCTCTATGACTCAAGGACCAAACCTATTTTGACTCACACTCTAGAAGACCCTTCTTGGAAATTGATGTCAAAGGGGGAGAGAGAGTTCACATCAAAGCTTAATTACTCCATCAGAGGGAGAGAGCAACAGGGGGAGAAACATTCCTTTCAATAGAGAGACTCCAGTTGCTTTGTATTCAAAGAGGAGAGAATTTACATGTCTTTAGAGGGGAAATACATGTTCATGTTGTTTTGTGTTTTCTTTGCTCTGATTTTCTTTTCCCTATCTTCTCCCAATATCCATTATAAGATTCAGGGGGAGCAAGACATCTAAGGGAAGGAAATCTTAAAATTCATTGCACATCTTTACCTTTGGGACATGTCTACACTCAATTAGAGTACCCAGTACTCACTCTCTACATGTCATCCCAATCTTGGTACTCTTGTGGTTTACCGCTCTTGCTCTGCTTAGTAGATGTTTTTGTGTTGTCTAACCTTGTTTACTCAGGTTCATCTCTTCCAAAGCTAGTACAAGACCACAAGGTAAGTATATGCATCTGCATGAGGATCTCTTGCTGATGTACATATTGTTTGCAAGAAGGACTCATAAGCATGAAGGTACATTTCCCATGTTCACACTATTTACTCTGATGCATATAGCCAAGATACTTGTAACTCATTGCTTGCTCTGTCATGTTTATGCACTCACATGATCTTATGTTCCATATTTACATGATTGCATACATGTAGGGGGAGCCTATGCATGTTACATGTCTTTCCAAAGCTTTACTTGCCTTTCTCTATATCTTTACCTAAAGCTTTGATGTATGTTGTCATCAATTACCAAAAAGGGGGAGATAAAAAGCACAAGTGCTCCCTGGGTGATTTTGGTAATTAATGTCAACATATCTCTTATTGACTAATACTTTCATCTAGTATATTTCAGATAAGTTCAACAGTGGAGTGGCATGGACAAGACGATGTGGAACCCCTTCAAGATGCTAAGGACAAAGGATTGGCTCAAGCTCAAAGCTCACGACTACACATTTTCTATTTTAGTGATCCAAGATCACATTGAGTTTATAGGAAAGCCAATACTATTAAAAGGGGATGAGGTGTTGCTTAATGGCTTGCTTGCTCAAAGTGCTTAGTGATATGCTCCAAATCCCTCAACCACTTTTTTATATCCACGTATGTCCAAAACCAAAAGTCAAACTCGGCCCCACCGATTTGATCCATCCGACACCACCGAGTTCATTTGACAAAGCCACTACCAGAAACCCTAATCACTTCGGTCTCACCGATGGAATCTCGGTCTCACCGAGATGGGCTTGCAAACTCTCTGTTGTCTATTGCAATATTATCGGCCCCACCGAGAATATGTAATCGGTCCCACCGAGTTTGTCTGACCAACTCTCTGTTTTACTTATTACCAAATCGGTCCCACCGAGTTGTGTAATCGATCAAACCGAGATGAGGTTTTACCCTAACCCTTGCACATCGGTCCCACCGAGTTGATCATATCGATTCCACCAAAATTGCCTAACGGTCACATTATGTACTGAATCGGTCCGACTGAATTTTCTGATTCAGTCCCATCGAGTTTGGTATAATGTGTCTAACAGTTAGATTTTGTGTGGAGGCTATATATACCCCTCCACCCTCTCCTCATTCATGAGGGAAGCCACCAGAACGTGCCTACACTTACACTACTCATTTTCTGAGAGAGAGCCACCTACTCGTGTGTTGAGACCAAGACATTCCAATCCAACCATATGAATCTTGATCTCTAGCTTTCCCCAAGTTGCTTTCCACTCAAATCATCCTTCCACCAAATCCTATCCTATGAGAGTGAGTTGAGTGTTGGGGAGACTATCATTTGAAGCACAAGAGCAAGGAGTTCATCATCAACACACCATCTATTACCTTTTGGAGAGTGGTGTCTCCTAGATTGGTTAGGTGTCACTTGGGAGCCTCCAACAAGATTGTGGAGTGAACCAAGGAGTTTGTAAGGGCAAGGAGATCGCCTACTTCGTGAAGATCTACCCTAGTGAGGCAAGTCCTTCGTGGGTGATGGCCATGATGGGATAGACAAGGTTGCTTCTTCATGGATCCTTTGTGGGTGGATCCCTCCGTGGACTCGCGCAACCTTTACCCTCCGTGGGTTGAAGTCTCCATCAACGTGGATGTATGATAGCACCACCTATCAGAACAACGCCAAAAATCTCCGTGTCTCAAATTGCGTTTGCAAACTCCAATCCCATCCCTTTACTTTCTTGCAAGTTGCATGTTACTTTCCGCTGCTCATATACTCTTTGCATGTTTGCTTGAATTGTAATGTATATGCTTGAAATTGTGTTAATCTACCACCTCAACATGAAAAACTTTAAAAATGCCAACTTTGTTTGTTGAGGGTCTAATCACCCCCCCCCCTCTAGACACCTCTTCTTGATCCTTTCAAGGGGTTTGATCGCACGCCTCCCGTACTCAATTAGCTACCCCGCACGACACCTCCTAGCCAATAAAAAAAGGGATGCGTGGAGGCACATAAATGCTAAGTAGAACACCCATGTTTTCAATAATACTTGTGTTTCTGATTGTAATGTGACAACACTTGTTCCAAAACACTTTGGAGAGTGGTGTCTCCCAGATTGATCAGGTGTCACTTGGGAGCCTCCAACAAGATTGTGGAGTGAATCAAGGAGTTTGTAAGGGCAAGGAGACCGCCTACTTTGTGAAGATCTACCCTAGTGAGGCAAGTCCTTCATGGGCGATGGCCATGGTGGAATAGACAAGGTTGCTTCTTCGTGGACCCTTCATGGGTGGAGCCCTCCATGGACTCGCGCAACCGTTACCCTTCCTGGGTTGAAGTCTCCGTCAACGTGGATGTACGATAGGACCACCTATCGGATCCACGACAAAAACATTTGTGTCTCCAATTGCGTTTGCACACTCCAATCCCATCCCTTTACTTTCTAGCAAGTTGCATGCTTTAGTTTCCGCTTCTCGTATACTCTTTGCATGCTTGCTTGATATGTACCGTGAATGGTTAAACTTATACTAAATCTCCACCTATTCTTGAGAAACTTAAAAACTTCCAACTTTGTGTGTTAAGGCTCTATTCACCCCCCCTCTAGACACCTCTTCTCGATCCTTTTGCGCGCCCTACCCCTTGGGAGCGCCCTCCCCCTTGTGGACGCCTTGTGGCTCTTCCGATTTGATCTCCAAGTCTCCTGGGTCTGAACGCATCATGTTCATCGGGAGGCAACAGACTAGGTCGGAATGGGTCATGTTCAACGGGAGCCAACTGGCTTAGACAGAACAACAGGAACGGGGTCTGGCGTACCGCAGAACGGAGGAAAAAGGCCTTCTGTTCGACTGTGTACGGTCAAAACGGGGTCATGTTCATCGGGAAGGGTGTGGCATACCCAGAACAAAGGAAACATCCTTGTGTTCGAGTGCCTACGGTCGAAACCGGGTGCTGTTGATCGGGAGGGGTGTGGCATACCGCAAAAGGGAGGAAACAGACTTGTGTTGGAGCGCCTACAGGCGAAACAGGGTCCTATTCATCGGAAGGGTGTGGCGTACCGCAAAACATGACTCCACGGGCTACTGTTCATCCATCGTCTACTGCCTTACTCCAGCCTCCACCTGCTACTATTCATCCACCGTCGACTTCCTCTAGCCTCCACCAGCTATTGTTCATCCACGAGGTCCTATTCATCCAGCCTCCACCGACTACTGTTCAACCATCCCTCCACGGGGTCCTGTTCATGGAGCCTCCACGGGGTCCTGTTCATCCACCCTCCACCGGCCTCCTCGACCGGGGTCCTATTTATCCAGCGGCAATGGCCTACTACTACCACGGGGTCCTGTTCATCCAACCCCCACCGGGAACTATTCATCCAACCCCCAACAACGCTCACTGTTCATCAAGAGGCAACATGTTCGATTGGCTTCAGTTAGCAACAGTAGTGAAGGAACCGCTCGATCGGGTTCAGTTAATAGCCAAGGGATCGGTCGCTCGGGTTCAGTAACACGCGTAGCTAGTGTAATCGCTCAGGTTCAGTAAGCGAACGCCTTGCTCGGGTTCAGTTAGAGTGCAACGCCTCGCACACATGTGCGTACGTGTACAAGATAAACATGCAATCCCTCCATGCATCGCTCGGCCCCAACCACCCACCGTAACTAGGAAGTCCCCAAAATTTTCCTTGCCCTCGCATCTACCATGATTTTTTCCGTCATGGACGACCCAAAGAATGTCATGCAGGTGCATCTCCGGCCCGCCCAAGACGAAAATCCCATTTTTTGTCATAGAAGTTGCAGCCCCCCACATCTATGATGATACCGGGTTTTGTCACAAGTATCGTCATAGAAGTGTCATAAGCATGACAGAAAAAAAATTGTTCGGCCCAAATCCAGAGGGGAGAGAATAGGGGCAAGGTGGAGAGGCCGAGGAGGGAGTGGGAGAAGTAGGGGAGACCAAGGAGCCGGGGGGCTTATCCCCTCGCCGGGGCGTGATGACCCACAAGTATAGGGGATCTATCGTAGTCCTTTCGATAAGTAAGAGTGTCGAACCCAACGAGGAGCAAAAGGAAATGATAAGCAGTTTTCAGCAAGGTATTCTCTGCAAGTACTGAAATAAGTGGTAACAGATAGTTTTGTGATAAGATAAATTGTAACGAGCAACAAGTAACAAAGTAAATAAAGTGCAACAAGGTGGCCCAATCCTTTTTGTAGCAAAGGACAAGCCTGGACAAACTCTTATAATAGGAAAAGCGCTCGCGAGGACACATGGGAATATCGTCAAGCTAGTTTTCATCACGCTCATACGATTTGCGTTTGGTACTTTGATAATTTGATATGTGGGTGGACCGGTGCTTGGGTGATGTTCTTACTTAAACAAGCATCCCACTTATGATTAGCCTCTATTGCAAGCATCCGCAACTACAACAAAAGTATTAAGGTAAACCTAACCATAACATGAAACATATGGATCCAAATCAGCCCCTTACGAAGCAACGCATAAACTAGGGTTTAAGCTTCTGTCACTCTAGCAACCCATCATCTACTTATTACTTCTCAATGCCTTCCTCTAGGCCCAAATAATGGTGAAGTGTTATGTAGTCGACGTTCACATAACACCACTAGAGGTTAGACAACATACATCTTATCAAAATATCGAACGAATACCAAATTCACATGACTACTAATAGCAAGACTTCTCCCTTGTCCTCGGGAACAAACGTAACTACTCACAAAGCATATTCATGTTCATAATCAGAGGGGTAATAATATGCATAAAGGATCTGAACATATGATCTTCCACCAAATAAACCAACTAGCATCAACTACAAGGAGTAATCAACACTACTAGCAACCTACTAGCACCAATCCTGGACTTGGAGACACGAATTGGATACAAGAGATGAACTAGGGTTTGGAGATGAGATGGTGCTGGTGAAGATGTTGATGGAGATTTCCCTCTCCTGATGAGAGGAGCGTTGGTGATGATGATGGTGATGATTTCCCCCTCCCGGAGGGAAGTGTCCCTGGCAGAACAACTCTGCAGGAGCCCTAGATTGGTTCCACCAAGGTTCCACCTCGTGGCGGTGGAGTTTCGTCCCGAAAGGTTGCTTCTTATTTTTTTCTCATCGAAAGACTTCATATAGGAGAAGATGGGCGTCGGAGAGCCACCAGGGGGCCCACGAGGTAGGGGGGCGCACCCCCCACCCTCATGAGCAGGGTGTGGGCCCCCTGGCCTTCATCTTTGGTGACGATTTTTCTTTATTTATTTTAAGATATTCCATGGAGTTTCAGGACTTTTGGAGTTGCACAGAATAGGCCTTCAATATTTGCTCCTTTTCTAGCCCAAAATTCCAGCTGCCGGCATTCTCCCTCTTCATGTAAACCTTGTAAAATAAGAAAGAATAGCCATAAGTATTGTGACATAACGTGAAATAACAACCCATAATGCAATAAATATTGATATAAAAGCATGATGCAAAATGGACGTATCAACTCCCCCAAGCTTAGACCTCGCTTGTCCTCAAGCGAAAAGCCGATAACAATAAATATGTCCTGATGTTTAGAGGTAGAGGCGTCAATAAAAATAAGATACGGGCATGAAGGCATCATGATTATTACCATAACAGTAGCATATAAAGATTTTGTCATATGATTACTTATGTTCAAGTGATGATCTTTTCACAAAGCAAGAAGTATGAATTAGAAACCTTATTGAGCACCAAAAAATTATAGTCTCAGTCATTGAAGCAATTGCAATTTATCATAACATCGGAAAGAGTCTATGTCAGAGCTTAAAAGCAAGTCCACATACTCAACTATCACTTAGTCCTTCATAATTGCTAACACTCACCCGAACTTGTGGTTACGGAGTTTTAAATCGGACACAGAGGAAGATAGGAAGATAGGGGCTTATAGTTTTGTCCCACAACCTTTTACCTCAAGGGTAATGTCAACAATAATAATTCATGCTCCCCTACATCCAATTATATATATATATATATATATATATATATATATATATATATATATATATATATATATATATATATATATATCATACTCTTTCCAACATGCTGAGCTTGCCAAAGGATAAAATGAAAAAGGAAAGGTGAAGATCACCGTGACTCTTGCATAAGGTAGAGGATAATAATAAAAGATAGGCCCTTCGCAGAGGGAAGCAGAGGTTGTCATGTGCGTTTATGGTTGATGCACAAAATCTTAATGCAAACGAACGTCACTTTATATTGCCCCTTGTATGTGGACCTTTATTATGCAGTCCGTCGCTTTTATTACGTCCACAACAAGTTCGTACAAAGCTTATTTTCTCCGCACTAATAAGTCATGCATATTTAGAGAGCAATTTTTATTGCTTGCACCGATGACAACTTACTTGAAGGATCTTACTCAATCCATAAGTAGATATGGTGGACTCTCATGGCAAAACTGGTTTAAGGGTATTTGGAAGCACAAGTAGTATTTCTACTTGGTGCTGAGAATTTGGCTAGCATGAGGGGGAAAGGCAAGCTCAACACGTTAGAGGATCCATGACAACATACTTTATCTCGGATATAAGAAAACATAACTCATTATGTTGTCTTTCTTGTCCAACCTCAACTCTTTAGCATGTCATATTTTAATGAGTGCTCTCAATCATAAAAGATGTCAATGATAATATATCTATATGTGAAAGCTCTCTTTCCTTATTACTTCCTATTAATTGCAACGATGACCAAAGCTATATTTGCCAACTCCCAACAACTTTTAATCATCATACTCTCTCTATGTGAAGTCATTACTTTCAATAAGATCAATATGGACTTTTTGATTCTTTTTATTCTTTTCTTCTATTCACCCAAGATCATGGCAAAATAAACAAGCCCTTGACTCAACACTAATCTTTATTATATAGCTAATGGACTCGATTACAAAGAAGGATCATAAAGCAAAACTCAAAACTAGATCATGCCATAACTTTATTCTACTAAATCAAGATACTACTAATAGGATCGAACTAAAAAAACGGTAAAGATAGGAGTTGTGATGGTGATAAGATACCAGGGCACCTCCCCCAAGCTTGGCAGTTGCCAAGGGGAGTGCCCATACCCATGTGCTTATTTCTTCGGAGGTGGTGAAGTAGGAGTTGTTGCACTTTTCTTCTCTAGCTTACGCCTGAGGCTAAAATTTTCCTCCCTCAGATCCTCATTCTCGAGCTCAAGTTTCATTATCTTCTTGCATAGTGTTGCCTTGCTGTCCTGCAAAAAACGTGGTGGGATAGATTGGACCTTAGGGAGGCTTGACTTCTTGAACTCCACATGCATATCACCAGGTTGAGGCAGTGGGTACTCCTCTTCATCAGAGCTTGTCTCCTCCTTCCTCTTTGGATCATAGTCTTCTTCTTCCTCCGTGGTCCAGCCATAGTGTTCCACGTCCCCATATACTCTTGGGTTTGCAATATAATCAGCTATGTAGCTCTCTCCCTCCGAATCTTGGGACGACATCTTGTTCAAATCTACAGCAGGAACAACTCGAAACGAAAATAGAGGATATTTGCGTGATACGAGAGTCAAAACCTTCGGGAGTATATATAATGAATTTTTACCGACCAAAATATGTATCGTACAAGCAAACGGAGTCCGGAGGGCACACGAGGTGGTCACGCGGTAGGGGGGCGCGCCCAGAGGGGTAGGGCGTGCCCTCCACCCTCGTGGAGGCCTCGTGTCCTTCCCGGACTGCCACTTATTTTTCTATTTTTCTAAATATTCCAAAACGGAGAAATATTACCTTAAAAATTGTTTTGGAGTCGGTTTACTTACCGTACCACATACCTATTCCTTTTCGGAGTCTGAAGCGGGCTGGAAAGTGTCCCTTATGTATTCCTCCGGGGTTACAGTTTCAATAATATTTGTTTCAACATTTATAGGATTACCTGAGATATAGTGTTTGATCCTTTGACCGTTTACCACCTTCGGATTTGTGCCTTCGAAGTTGTTGATTTTTATGGCACCGGAACGATAGACCTCCTCGATAACATAGGGACCTTCCCATTTAGAGAGAAGTTTTCCTGCAAAAAATCTTAAACGTGAGTTGTATAGCAATACATAATCACCTACATTAAACTCACGCTTTTGTATCCTTTTGTCATGCCACCTTTTAACTTTTTCTTTAAACAACTTGGCATTTTCATAAGCTTGGGTTCTCCATTCATCAAGGGAGCTAATATCAAATAACGTCTTCTCACCGGCAAGTTTGAAATCATAGTTGAGCTCTTTAATAGCCCAATATGCCTTATGTTCTAGTTCGAGAGGTAAGTGACATGCTTTTCCATAAACCATTTTATACGGAGACATACCCATAGGATTTTTATATGCAGTTCTATAGGCCCATAATGCGTCGTCCAGTTTCTTGGACCAATTCTTTCTAGACCTATTAACAGTCTTTTGCAAAATTAATTTGAGCTCTCTATTGCTCAACTCTACTTGACCACTAGACTGCGGATGATAAGGAGATGCGATTCTATGATTAACATCATACTTAGCAAGCATCTTATGGAAAGCACCATGAATAAAGTGTGAACCACCATCAGTCATAAGATATCTAGGGACTTCAAACCTCGGAAAAATAACTTCTTTAAGCATTTTAATAGAAGTGTTATGATCAGCACTACTAGTTGGAATAGCTTCTACCCACTTAGTAACGTAATCAACAACAAGTAAAATATGTGTATAACCATTAGAGGCAGGAAACGGTCCCATATAATCAAAGCCCCAAACATCAAACGGTTCAATAACAAGAGAATAATTCATAGGCATTTCTTGACGTCTACTAATATTACCAATTCTTTGACATTCATCACAAGACAAGACAAACTTACGGGCATCCTTGAAGAGAGTAGGCCAATAAAAACCAGATTGCAATACCTTATGTGCAGTTCTATCTCCAGCATGGTGTCCTCCATAAGCTTCGGAGTGACACTTGCGTAGGATCTGTTCCTGTTCATGCTCAGGTACACAACGTCTAATGACACCATCTACTCCTTCTTTATAAAGATGTGGGTCATCCCAAAAGTAATGTCGCAAGTCATAGAAAAACTTTTTCTTTTGTTGGTATGTGAAGCTAGGTGGTATAAATTTAGCGACAATATAATTAGCATAATCAGCATACCATGGAGTGCTACGAGAAGTGCTTATGACATTTAATTGCTCATCAGGGAAGCTATCATCAATAGGTAGTGGGTCATCAAGAACATTCTCTAACCTAGATAAGTTGTCTGCAACGGGGTTCTCAGCTCCTTTTCTATCAACAATATGCAAATTAAATTCTTGCAGCAAGAGAACCCATCTAATAAGCCTAGGTTTTGCATCTCTCTTTTCCATAAGATATTTAATAGCAGCATGATCAGTGTGAATAGTTACTTTAGAATCAACAATATAGGGTCTGAATTTATCACAAGCAAATACAACTGCTAAAAGTTCCTTTTCGGTAGTAGCATAATTTCTTTGAGCATTGTCTAGAGTCTTACTAGCATAATGAATAACATTTAATTTATTATCAACTCTTTGCCCTAGAACAGCACCTACAGCATAATCACTAGCATCACACATAATTCCAAAAGGTAAATTCCAATCCGGTGGCTGAACAACAGGTGCGGAGACTAATGATTTCTTAAGTATTTCAAATGCTTCTACACAATCATCATCAAAGACAAATGGTACATCTTTTTGTAATAAATTAGTCAGAGGCTGAGAAATTTTTGAGAAGTCCTTAATGAACCTCCTATAAAATCCGGCGTGACCAAGGAAACTTCTTAGACCTTTGATGTCCTTGGGACATGGCATCTTTTCAATAGCATCAACTTTGGCTTTATCAACTGCAATACCTCTTTCAGAAACTTTGTGCCCCAAGACAATACCTTCATTAACCATAAAGTGGCACTTTTCCTAGTTCAAGACAAGATTAGTTTCTTCACATCTCTGCAAAACTCGATCAAGATTGCTAAAGCAATCATCAAAGGAGGAACCATAGACGGAAAAATCGTCCATGAAAACCTCACAAATTTTTTCACAAAAGTCAGAGAATATAGCCATCATGCATCTTTGAAAGGTAGCAGGTGCATTACATAAACCAAAAGGCATACATCTATAAGCAAAAGTACCAAAAGGGCATGTAAAAGTAGTCTTTGATTGATCTTTAGCCGACACAGGTATTTGAGAGAAACCAGAATAACCATCTAGAAAGCAATAGTGTGTATGTTTGCATAATCTTTCTAGCATTTGATCAATAAAAGGTAAGGGGTAATGATCTTTCTTAGTAGCTTTATTTAATTTGCGGAAATCAATTACCATCCTATAGCCTATGATAATTCTTTGCGGGATCAATTCATCTTTATCGTTAGGGACAATAGTAATACCTCCCTTCTTAGGGACACAATGGACATGACTTACCCACTGACTATCAGCAACGGGATAAATTATACCTGCCTCCAGAAGCTTGAGTATTTCTTTTCTTACCACTTCTTTCATTTTGGGATTCAAATGTCATTGAGGTTCACAAACTAGTTTGGCATCCGCTTCCAAATTTATTTTATGTTGACATAGAGTGGGACTAATGCCCTTAAGATCATCAAGTGTATACCCAATAGCGACACGGTGCTTCTTCAAAGTTTTCAATAACCTTTCTTCTTCATGCTTTGAAAGGTTAGCACTAATAATAACAGGATATATTTTCTTTTCATCAAGATAAGCATATTTAAGATTATCAGGCAACGGTTTAAGCTCAAACACAGGATCACCCTTGGGTGGAGGAGGATCCCCTAGGATTTCAACAGGCAAATTATGTTGCAGGATAGGTTCCTGTTTAAAGAATACTTCATCTATTTCCCTTCTTTCATTCATGAACATATCATTTTCATGGTCTAGCAAATACTGTTCTAAAGGATTGCTAGGAGGTACAACAATAGAAGCAAGACCAATAATTTCATCCTTACTAGGCGATTCCTCCTCACAATGTTGTTTACTAAATTTAGAGAAATTAAACTCATGAACCATATCATCCAAGCCAATAGTAACAACATTCTTTTCGCAGTCTATCTTAGCATTAACAGTATTCAAGAAGGGTCTACCAAATATAATGGGACAAAAGCTATCTTGTGGAGAAGCAAGAACAAGGAAATCAGCGGGATATTTGGTTTTTCCACACAAGACTTCAACACCTCTAACAATTCCCATTGCAGATATAGTGTCTCTATTGGCAAGTTTAATTGTAACATCAATATCTTCTAACTCAGCAGGTGCAATATCATGCATAATTTCTCTGTATAAGTCAATGGGTATTACACTAGCACTAGCACCCATATTACATAAGCCATGATAACAATGATCTCCTATTTTAACAAAATTATAGGCACGCCTACCACAGGTCTATGTTTATCTCTAGCACAAGGTTTAGCAATTCTAGCAGTTTCACCCTGAAATTGAATAACATGTCCATTGATATTATCAAACAAGAGATCTTTAACAATAGCAATATTGGGTTCTACTTTGACTTGCTCAGGAGGTGTATAAGTTCTAATATTGCTTTTACGAACAACAATTGAAGCTTTAGCATGATCCTTCATTCTAACAGGGAAGGGCGGTTTCTCAACATAAGAAGTGGGAACAATAGGATCATTATAAGTGACAGTATTTTCTTCAACTTTAATAGGTGCAGCTACTTTTACTTCTATGGGAGGATGATATTTAAACCACTTCTCCTTGGGGAGATCAACATAAGTAGCAAAAGATTCACAGAAAGAAGCTACTATCTCAGAGTCAAGTCCATATTTAGTGCTAAACTTACGGAAAATATCGGTATCCATAAAAGATTTAACACAATCAAACTTAGGTGTCATACCTGACTCCTTACCTTCGTCGAGGTCCCAATCTTCAGAGTTGCGTTTAATTCTATCCAATAAATTCCATTTAAATTCAATAGTCTTCATCATAAAAGAGCCAGCACAAGAAGTATCGAGCATGGTGCGATTGTTATCAGAAAGCCGAGCATAGAAACTTTGAATAATTACTTCTCTTGGGAGCTCATGATTGGGGCATCAATATAACATTGATTTAAGCCTCCCCCAAGCTTGAGTGATGCTTTCTCCTTCGTGAGGCCAAAAATTATATATATAATTGCGATCACGATGAACAAGATGCATAGGGTAATACTTTTGATGAAATTCCAATTTCAATCTTTTATAGTTCCATGATCTCATATCATCACATAGCGTGTACCATGTCAATGCGTCTCCCTTCAAAGATAAAGGGAAGGATTTCTTCTTAACAACATCATCGGGTATACCTGCAAGCTTAAATAGTCCACAAACGTCATCCACATAGCGTAAATGTTCATCAGGATGCTTTGTCCCATCTCCTGTAAAAGTGTTAGCTACCAGTTTTTCCATCATACCCGAAGGAATCTCAGAAGGAGTTTCATTTTCAATAGGTTCAGTAGGTTGAGTGGGTTGAGGAGCAACTCTTTGCTCTACTGGACGGTGTGAAGATACCCCGAACAAGCCCCTCAGAGAATTACTTTCCATAGTAACAAGTGACAGAAAATTTCAGCACACTAAATAAATTTTTCCTTACCAAATTCCACCTACCAAAGGCGCTTCACTCCCCGGCAACGGTGCCAGAAAAGAGTCTTGATGACCCACAAGTATAGAGGATCTATCGTAGTCCTTTCGATAAGTAAGAGTGTCGAACCCAACGAGGAGCAGAAGGAAATGATAAGCAGTTTTCAGCTAGGTATTCTCTGCAAGTACTGAAATAAGTGGTAACAAATAGTTTTGTGATAAGATAAATTGTAACGAGCAACAAGTAACAAAGTAAATAAAGTGCAGCAAGGTGGCCCAATCCTTTTTGTAGCAAAGGACAAGCCTGGACAAACTCTTATAATAGGAAAAGCGCTCCCGAGGACACATGGGAATATCGTCAAACTAGTTTTCATCACGCTCATATGATCCGTGTTCGGTACTTTGATAATTTGATATGTGGGTGGACCAGTGCTTGGGTGCTGTTCTTACTTGAACAAGCATCCCACTTATGATTAACCTTTAGTGCAAGCATCCACAACTACAACAAAAGTATTAAGGTAAACCTAACCATAGCATGAAACATATGGATCCAAATCAGCCCCTTACGAAGCAACACATAAACTAGGGTTTAAGCTTCTGTCACTCTAGCAACCCATCATCTACTTATTACTTCCCAATGCCTTCCTCTAGGCCCAAATAATGGTGAAGTGTTATGTAGTCGACGTTCACAACACCACTAGAGGTTAGACATACATCTTATCAAAATATCGAACGAATACCAAATTCACATGACTACTAATAGCAAGACTTCTCCCTTGTCCTCAGGAACAAACGTAACTACTCACAAAGCATATTCATGTTCATAATCAGAGGGGTAATAATATGCATAAAGGATCTGAACATATGATCTTCCACCAAATAAACCAACTAGCATCAACTACAAGGAGTAATCAACACTAATAGCAACCTACTAGCACCAATCCCGGACTTGGAGACAAGAGTTGGATACAAGAGATGAACTAGGGTTTGGAGATGAGATGGTGCTGGTGAAGATGTTGATGGAGATTGCCCTCTCCCGATGAGAGGAGCATTGGTGATGATGATGGTGATGATTTCCCCCTCCTGGAGGGAAGTGTCCCCGGCAAAACAGCTTCTGCAGGAGCCCTAGATTGGTTCCGCCAAGGTTCCGCCTCGTGGCGGCGGAGTTTCATCCCGAAAGATTGCTTCTTATTTTTTTCTCATCGAAAGACTTCATATAGGAGAAGATTGGTGTCGGAGAGCCAGCAGGGGGCCCACGAGGTAGGGGGGGGGTGCACCCCCACCCTCGTGAGCAGGGTGTGGGCCCCCTGGCCTTCATCTTTGGCGACGATTTTTCTTTCTTTATTTTAAGATATTCCGTGGAGTTTCAGGACTTTCGGAGTTGCGCAGAATAGGCCTTCAATATTTGCTCCTTTTCCGGCCCAAAATTCCAGCTGCTGGCATTCTCCCTCTTCATGTAAACCTTGTAAAATAAGAGAGAATGGCCATAAGTATTGTGACATAACGTGAAATAACAGCCCATAATGCAATAAATATTGATATAAAAGCATGATGCAAAATGGACGTATCAGGGTGTCACCGGCGAGGTGGTTGGGGCGGAACCCACCCCTGTAGCGACAGTGCCAGGGGAACAAAACATCGAACGGGGAGTGTGGGGGAGGGGGTGGGCTGGCTCGATGGGCTGAGGCCCAAGGTGGCAGGGTGGCAGGGAGGGCTCTCCCTTTTTCTTTCTCTTTTTACTTTTTCTCTTTTGTTTTTCCCCTTAAAACTTTTCTGTTTTCTTTTTAGATGCCTTTTCTTTTAGTTTTATAAAATATAAAACTTACTCCTAAATTATTATAACAAAATAAGCCACTGCCTTATTAAGTTTAGCATAGAAATAAATTATTCTAGTATTTTTTTAAGTAATTTACAAAACATTTATATTACTACTTAGACCACTATTTTATTTATTTAAGGTCAATTAAACACTTTACAAAAATGTTTGTTCAACACAAATATTATCAAAATATTATTTGCAACTACTTGAACATTTTAGTTTTCATGTTTGAGAAGTTTTGAATTTCACACATTATTTGAATTTGAATTTAGGTGGAGTTTCATATGAGATATTGATCAAAGTGACTAAGCACTGTTTTAGCAAAATGATTAGCTTGATCTCAAGGATTACTGTAGCTCAAAATACAGGGGTGTTACAACTCTCCTCCTCTAAAATAAATTCTCGTCCCAAGAATTAAGAGATAGGAGGGAAAAGATCGGGGTATTCAGCATGGAGGTTAGCCTCGCGTTCCCAAGTTGCTTCATCTTTAGTATGTTTCGACCATTGCACCTTGAGGAACTTGGTAACCTTCTGGCATGTTTGACATTCAACTTCTTCAAGAATACGGATCAGATGCTCTTTGTATGTGAGACCATCTTATACTTCAATTAATTTTGGATCCACTTCACGCTCCGGGTCCTTGAAGCAACGACAAAGTTGCGACACGTGGAAGACATCATGGACATGAGAGAACTGAGGTGGCAACTCTAGTTGATAAGCCACCAGTCCACGACGGGCGAGAATGCAGAAGGGACCAATGTAGCGTGGAGCTAGCTTGCCCTTGACTCTGAACCGATGAGTGCCTCTGAAAGGAGTGAGGCGCAGATAAGCTTGTTCACCAGGTTGATAAGTTGAACCTAGTGTTTTCGGTCATAGTTCCTCTTCTGGCGGGACTGGGTCGCCTTGAGATTATCACGGACAATACGAACCTGCTCTTCATCTTGTTGGATGATGTCTGGACCAATGAGCGTCTGTTCCCTAGTTTTTGACCAATTCGGAGGGGTTCGACACTTACGTCCATAAAATACTTTGAAGGGTGCCATTTTCAAGCTGGCTTGATAACTGTTGTTATAAGAGAACTCCGCATAAGGGAGAGATTCTTCCCATTTCTTGCCGATTGAGATAATATAAGCACGAAGCATGTCTTCAAGAATTTGGTTGACTCGCTCGACTTGGCCTTGGGATTGGGGATGATAAGCAGTGCTCTAGGTAATATGAGTTCCCATTGCCTATGGGAAACTATCCCAGAAATTTGAAGTGAAAATATTGCAGCGGTCTGAACTGTTCTCCTTCGGAATGCCGTGAAGTGACACAATTCTGAAGATATACAAGTTTGCTAGTTGACTAGCAATGATTGTCTCCTTAACTAGAAGAAAGTGAGCAACTTTCGAGAATTGGTCAATGACAACAAAGATAGCATCATTGCTCTTCTGTGACTTGGGAAGGCTAGTGACGAAGTCCATCTGAATCTTATCCCATTTCCATTCAGGAATAGGGAGAGGTTGCAGAAGTCCAGCCAGTTTTTGATGTTCTTCTTTGACGCGACAGCATACGTCACATTCTTCGATATACCAAGCAATATTTTACTTCATTTTAGACCACCAGTACTTCTGACGGATGTCTAGATACATCTTAGTACTTCCCGAATGAATAGAGAGAGGGGTGTCGTGGGCTTCTTTTATCACCTTCTGTGTCATAAGCTTGAACCGGGGAACCACAATGAGATTCGTGAAGTACAAGGTTCCATCTTCACCAAGTGAGAAATCTCTAGATTTCTTTAAGGCAAAATCCTTTTTCATCATATCAACATGAGCATCTTTGGCTTGCACTGACTTAATGTCTCTAAGAAGAGTTGGTTCCAAGACATGGTTATTCAGAGCACCCTTGGAACTAGTTGAAGGTTCAACTTGCATAGTTCTTCATAAAGGCAGGGTTGAGCTTTGAAGACCATGTGATTGTTGCAATAAGACTTACGTCTGAGGGCATCGTCCATGACATTAGCCTTGCCTGGTGTATAAGATATACCCAAGTTATAATCTTCTATGGACTCCATCCATCGTTGCTGATGGAGGTTCAGGTCTAGTTGAGTAAACAGATACTTCAGGCTTTGGCTTTCGGTGAAGATCTTGCAACGATTACCGAGAAGGTAATGTCGCCATAGCTTTAGTGCATAGATAACCGCAACAAGCTCAAGGTCATGAACTGGGTAGTTTTCTTCGTGAGAGCGCAATTGACGAGAGGCATAAGCAATCACTCTCTGCTCTTGCATTAGGACACATCCTAATGCTTGACATGAAGTGTGGCAATAGATGATGATGTCCTTGCGAGAATCAGGGGGAGTAAGCACTGGGACAGATGTCAGCTTGTCCTTGAGTGCCTGGAAATTTCCTGACACTTATCTGTCCAATCAAACTTGACGCCTTTGTGAAGAAGACTAGTCAGGGACTTGGCGATCTTGGAGAAGTTCTCGATGAAACGGCGGCAATAGATGGCAATCCGAGAAAGCTAATGACTTGCTTGACAGTCTTCAGAGGGGTCCAATCAAGAATAGCCTGAACGCGCTCTGGGTTGACGGAAATACCATCCTTGGAGATTACATGACCAAGGTAGGTTACTACGGGTAACCACAATTCACACTTAGAATACTTGGCATATAGCTGATGTTATCGAAGCTTCTCTAGAACAAGTCAAAGATGTTCAACGTGTTCTTCCTTGTTCTTGGAGTATACAAGAATATCATCCAGATAAACCACGACAAACTTGTCAAGGTATTCCATGAATATGTAGTTCATCAGACGAGAGAATGTAGTTGGAGCATTGGTTAAGCCTAAAGACATGGCGGTGTACTCGTATGAACCATAGCAAGTAACGAAGGCGGTCTTGGGGATATCCTCTTCACGAACACGGATCTGTTGGTAAACCAACCTAAGGTTGATTTTAGAGAATATCGATGAACCAGCAAGTTGATCATACACATCATTGATCAGAGGAAGCGGATATTTGTTCTTAATAGTTGCTTGGTTGATAGGATGATAGTCTTAGACCAAACGATTCTTTCCATCCATCTTCTTCTTCACAAAGAGAGAAGGTGCTCCCCAAGCAGAAGAACTTGGACGAATGAAACCACTACAAAGATATTTCTCGATTTCCTCCTTAAGATCAAGGAGTTCACAAGGCGGCATCTTGTAGGGTCATTTTGTGATAGGAACGGTGCCTGGTCAGTGACGAATTTACAACCCGAGTAGGAGGTATCCCTGGGAATTCTTCTGGAAAGACATCCTGGAATTCACAAACGACTGGAATGTGTTCAATGCCCTCAAAAGGTGTTGTGTTCAACGCATTCAAGGCATAAAGCCGTCATTCATCATTTCGAACAAGACGAGCATGATAACTTACTATGTCATTAGAAGGATGTAGGAGGTGAACGATTTTCGTTGCACAAACCATAGAAGCAGCATGTGCTTTCAACCAATCCATTCCCAGAATAAGGTCAATATTGGAAGACTTCAGGATAATGGGAGAGGCATGGAACTCTAATCCTTCAATCTCAATGACGACATTGTGGCTAACCAGGGTGGTTCAGCAGTGGCCTGCGGGGGTGCTTACCACTAATGGAATGTGCATCTCTTCGTATTTAATGCCATGCATGAATGCAAAATCATCTTATATGAAAGAATGTGGTGCTCCTATATCAAATAAAAAAGTTGCTGGTACCGAATTAACAAGGAGAGTACCCATCACAGTAGCAGGCTGGTCTTGAGTTTCATTCAGATCAATGTTGTTGGCATGACCACGACCATAAGGTGTGGCATTGTTGTTGTAGGGCTGGTTGTTTCCACGGGCATTAGAAGGCAGAGCCAGCTGGTTCTGATTCTGAGGGAAGATCTTAGAATGGTCACCCCTAGAAGGCCACACTTGAAGCACAGACCATCATTAGGATTGGGAGCAGGAGCTCGAGGTGGCGCAGTCCGAAGAGGCTGTCTCGTTGGTGGAGGGGGTAGACGAGATGATGCATAGGACTGCCTTGGTGCAGGTGCAGTTGGACGATACATGCTGGAGGGGAATCCAAATCTGACGCTTCTGCACTGACGGGCCCGAAGATGAGCCAGCATCACGGTTGCTCCTGAAGGATCCCTGGTGTTCCTGAAGACCAGTCTCAACCTGGATGGCCTTGTTCACCAAGGTGGCAAAATCATCAAAGTCATGCACAAGTAGCGCAAGCTTGATATCAAGGTGAAGTCTGCCATGAAACTTTTCTTGCATGCGAGCATCCATAGCAATATCATGGACAATTCAAGAAACTCCCGCTGATAAGCGTCCACGGCCTTGTTGCCCTGGGTGAGGTTGCAGAACTCGTGCTTCTTCCTGTCCATGGTTCCCTTGGGAATGAAGAGGGCACCGAAGATAGCTTGGAAATCCTGGCAAGAGATGGCTGTTCCAGCAGGTAGAGAACGCATGTGGTTGTCCCACCATTGAGCAGCGAGACCCTTCAGAAGGTATGATGCAATGGTGACTGACACGTCCCCGTCGTATCTATAATTTTTTATTGTTCCATGCCAATATTATTCAACTTCCATATACTTTTGGCAACTTTTTATACTATTTTTTGGGACTAACATATTGATCCAGTGCCAGTTCCTATCTGTTGCATGTTTTATGTTTCGCAGAAACCCCATATCAAACGAAGTCCAAATGGGATAAAAACGGACAGAGAATTATTTTGGAACATTTGTGATTTTTGGGAAGTAAAATCAACGCGAGACGGTGCCCGAGGTGGCCACGAGATAGGGGCCAACACCCACTTAAAGTGGGTGTGCCCCCCACCCTCGTGGGCCACTCGTAAGGCAGTTGATGCCATTCTTTGGCCGCAAGAAAGCTATTTTTTGGAAAACGATCTGGGCGAAGGTTTCAATCCAATCGGAGTTACGGATCTCCAGATATAAAGGAAATGGTGCCAGGGCAGAATTCCAGAACGCAGAAGCAGAGAGATAGATCCAATCTCGGAGGGGCTCTCGCCCCTCCCACGCCATGGGAGCCAAGGACCAGAGGGGAAACCCTTCTCCCATCTAGGGAGGAGGTCAAGGAAGAAGAAGAAGAAGGGGGGCTCTCTCCCCCTTGCATCCGGTGGCGCCGGAGCACTGCCGGGGCCCATCATCATCACCGCGATCTTCACCAACACCGCCGCCATCTTCGCCAACATCTCCATCACCTTCCCCCCTCTATCTACAGCGCTCCACTCTTCCGCAACCCGTTGTACCCTCTACTTGAACATGGTGCTTTATGCTTCATATTATTATCCAATGATGTGTTGCCATCCTATGATGTCTGAGTAGATTTTCGTTGTCCTATTGGTGGTTGATGAATTGCTATGATTGATCTAATTTGCTTGTGGTTATGTTGCTGTCCTATTGTGCCCTTCGTGTCGCACAAGCGTGAGGGATCCCCGCTGTAGGGTGTTGCAATACGTTCATGATTCTTTTATGCTGGGTTGCTTGAGTGACAGAAGCATAAACCCGAGTAAGGGGATTGTTGTGTACGAGATAAAGGGGATTTGATGCTTTAATGCTATGGTTGGGTTTTACCTTAATGAATCTTTAGTAGTTGCGGACACTTGCTAGAGTTCCAATCATAAGTGCATATGATCCAAGAAGAGAAAGTATGTTAGCTTATGCCTCTCCCACATAAAACTTGCTATCGGTCTAGTAACATAGTCAATTGCTTAGGGACACTTTCATAACTCCTACGACCACTTTTCCACACTCGCTATATTTACTTTATTGCATCTTTATTTAAACAGACCCTAGCTTTTATTTACGTGCTCTTTATTTTCTTGCAAACCTATCCTATCACACCTACAAAGTACTTCTAGTTTCATACTTGTTCTAGGTAAAGCGGACGTCAAGCGTGCGTAGAGTCGTATTAGTGGCCGATAGGACTTGAGAGAGTATTTTTTCTACCTTTAGCTCCTCGTTGGGTTCGACACTCTTACTTATCGAAAGAGGCTACAACTATCCCGTATACTTGCGGGTTATCAGTGACATAGCTAGCAGGGGCCACACCAGTAGACTCCATCTCATAAGTGATGTCATGGAGCCAGTAATCAACACCCAGAGGCTGAGTTGAGCTGTGGTAGATGGCAGGGTTGAGGCGCATTAAGTCTTGCAGAGTTACTGGGGCTGGCTATTGATTCATATTAGGACGAGGAAACTAAGCCATCGTTCCTTCCATGAACTGGCGATTCAGCTCAAAACTGTTGCATCATTCCGACCATGAATTTGGGCGGTGATGGAGCATTGCCACCACGGCTATGACCATCGGGTCTAACCATCCCGCTAAAATGTAACAGGGGGTAGTGTAGCATTGAGCATTTGCAAAGACAAGGAACCATTCATGACGAAATATGCATAATGAAATAAATACGACGGATACATCATAGTAGTCAACATGACAGTGTGTGTATTATTCAAAATAGATTTTAACTGAATAATTGCAGACAATCCAACTCTGGGGTGAATGGGATTACGAGATCCTCATATTAGAGTCAGTAAATGCATTTAACCCGAGTAGAAGGGGGGTCAGTCTCCCGGAGTAAAGATCGAGGAGTAAAAGATCCTAACACCTACAGGCAGTCGGCTCTGATACCAACTTGTGACGCCCTCAATTCAATCATACACTAATCATACATGCAAATGTGAATGATCAAAATCAGGGACTCACGGGAAGATATCACACCACAACTCTAGACATAAATGAAAGACATACAAGCTTTATATTACAAGCCAGGGGCCTCGAGGGATCGAATACAGAAGCTCGAATGCAAACGAGTTAGCGGAAGCAACAATATCCGAGTACAAACATAAGTTAAACAAGACTGCATCAAGAAGGCTAGCACAAAAGCAACAATGATTGAAGAGAAAGGCCTCGTGCCTGGGAGCCTCTTAACTGCTCCTGGTCGTCAGTGGTCTCCACGTAGTAGTAGGCACTGATACGTCTCCAACGTATCTATAATTTTTTACTATTCCATGCTATTATATTATCTATTTTGGATGTTTTATATGCATTAATATACTATTTTATCTTTTTTGGGACTAACCTGTTAACCTAGTGCCAAGTGCCAGTTGCAGTTTTTTCCTTATTTTTGGCTTTTTCTGAAAGGAATATCAAATGGATTCCAAAGGGAATAAAACTTTTGTGATGATTTTTCTTGGACCAGAAGACACACGTAGGACTTGGAGAGGGGGCCAGGTGTCGTGGTACTAAGTCTGACAGTAAGAATAGTAGGTACATATGGAGAGGCAAGGTCCAAGCTATGGCAAGGTTGTACGCAAGTGTTTACGAGTCCAGGCCCCTCTCGGAGGAGGTAAAAGCCCTACGTCTCGGTGCCCGGAGGTGGTCGACTAGATTATGAGTATGTGTGTGTGTTACAGGGGGTGCAAAACCCTGTCCCAGAGGAGGGGGGTGGCTTATATAGAGTTTGCCAGGACCCCAACCATCTCCCGTTATAGAGGGTTGAATGTACATAAAGATTGAGGCTTTACTGGTAATGCCAGCCTTAAGTGCCTTTGATGACCTTAAAGACTACAGAGTGAATGCTCGCCCGTTGCTGTTTTGAGTGACTTCTGGTCTTCAGTAGGTCGAGTGGTTTCTTGTATGGTCGAGTGGTTGACTGGTCGTGTGACTTCGGGAAGGAGGGGTATCCGAGTGGTTCGTTGGTCGAGTGGATTGCACGCGACATCTTTACTGGGTACCCTTTGTTGTCTGTTGAGCTTCTTTGCTTCTAGGGTAGTGACCTTAGGTAGGGCGTATAGGTTAGGCCTGTGACCCTACCCTAGGTCTGTATCCTCATCATTAGCCCCCGAATGGATTAAGGTCCAAGTGGAAAGAAGATTGAAGTTGATCTTGCTCCGACCCTTGCGCTTCACGAGTATTTACGCAGGACGGAAGACTCATGTTAGAACTTCAGCTTCGCTTCAGTCGCCTTGATCGATTCAGAAAGTTGTTGAGTGAATTTGCAACATCATATGTCGAGTGTTGTTTCTGGGCACAGAATCTTTGGCGGGATTGGTTGCGGCGTATCCCGGATCTCACGAGATTCAAAATTTCGGGGAAGCGCGCGAGATGGAGTGTGCCGAGGTAAGCGAGATGGATAGACAGGAGTGCCTCGATCTCCGTGCCACCTTTTTCGCTACGTACCCAGTGCGTGACTGTTGCGGGATTTGACGGGATCGCCTGGGCCCACACGTCAGCCACTCGGAAGTGGGCCTTTATAAGGCGACGGAGCCGAGGCGCCTACACTGTGCGCGTCTATTTTCTCCTTTTTCCTCTGCTTCTCCACTGCATCCGGCTCCTCCGCTCTCGACGCCGCCGCTCCGCCACCATGGTGAAGGACAAGACGGCAACGCTGGAACGTGCAAAGAAGGCGACGGGGGCGGCGAAAGGCAAGAAGCAGAATCATGGGTCGTCGTCGCGCTCGGCGCTGCTGGCAGTTTGGATCCAAGGCAATTGGATCCGGTCTTTGCTCCGGCAGGAAGATCTGGACAAGCTGGTGGAGTCCGGGCTGATCGCCAAGGGTGCTGCAAGGTTGCTAGAGGGGGAGACAGAGCCACAGCCGCGACCGGGTGAGTGTGTTCTGCTCGCCACCTATGCGACCGGGGCTTCTCGCTTCCTCCGCACCCCTTTTTCCGGGGTTTCTTGAACTTCTTCGGCACCCAACTCCATCACTTTTCTCCCAATACCATCACATATCTTGTTGCATTCGTGTCCATGTGCAAGAATTTTCTGGGGTGTTGACCGCACTAGGGTCTTTTAAGCATATTTTCACCATCCATTCTCAGTCGGTGAAGAAAGCAAACACAAGTGATGAGAAAACACATGTCATTCAGATGTGTGGGGGTTTGGGTATCCAGAAGAGGCAGAGGAGATCTTTCCATTCCATGGCTCTTCCTGAATCGGTCAGGGGCTGGCAGTCGACCTGGTTCTACTACCAGGACCTCGCAACTCCAGGCCAGTCGACTAGACTTCCCCACTTCACCTTTGATCGTGTTCAGACTCCTTCCTCGCTGAAAGTGACTACTGCTGAGAGCATGGAGACGAACATGCTAGTTGAGAGGGTGGTCCAACTGATCAATCAGGGCTTCACTGGCATGGATCTGCTAGAGGTACTCCTCAGTCGACGCATCCAGCCTCTCCAGGCCCGTGACCATCCTTTGTGGATGTACTCTGGGGTCGATGACACCGCTCGGGTTCATCCAGAGGAAGTACTAGCTAAGACGGTGGCCCTGTGGTTGAAGAGCATTACAAGCAACAAGGACAACCCCAGAGGAGCCAGGAGAGTCGACCCCTTCAGAGACAACAATCAGCCAGACAAGGTGTGTCTTCCATTGCCGACTGTTTTTGGGTACATATTCCGACTGCCCTTGGACCCGACTGACTTTTACTCGACTTCTTGTCTTGTAGGTTTTTACTGAGATGTACTCGATGCCCAATGGTGAACAAGTTCTGGAGCAAGGCCAGGAGGGAGAGGACAGCGCGGAGGAGAGCGGTGATTGGGAATCCCTTGACGATGAAGACGAAGAGGAAAGCGATGAGTCGGACGGCAAAGAAGCGGTCGACTCGCTGCCTCGCTCGGAACATTGATCCAAGCAACACCATGACCCAGCGGGCGTGCGCAGTAAGAACGTGGCCCCAAGCACCCAAACGCAGAAGCGCACTCGGGCGTCGACTCCGAAGCCAACAGAAAAAGTCGCCAAGCAGCCCAAGGTTGCTCCTCCAAAAGCTCGGAAGCCTCTGCCCAGGATCAAGATGGATGTTCCTGTTGCCTCTGGGTGAGTATCCTTTCTGTGTTTACCTCTACTGACTTATTCTTCTGTTCTGACCGAATGGATCGTGCATCTTTCCAGCCCAACCTCTGCCGCGACTGACATGGATGTTGACAAGACCCCAGGAGATGAGGAAACCGATGACGCGGCCACCTCCAGAGCTGGTAAGTCCGCTCGACTAAAACTTATTTTGTCGATTGAGTTGTCGGTCAGTTGAATTTCTAATGTTTTCTTTTTGCTGTAGCTCCACGAGACATTATCGTGCTTCCAGATGATGAAGAGTAAGAAGTGCCTCTGAAAGAGAGGAGGAAGAGAGGCAAAGGTTTGAGCGGGAGAGCGCTTGAGGTTCAAGTCCCTCGGTCGACGCCGGTGCTTGAGACGGTGGTCAAGCGATCTGGAGATCCAGTTCGGACCAACGTCACATTCGTCGACCCGCTGACGACTGATCGCCCATCAGGGTCGACTGCTCTGACTCCTGCTGCTCCAGTGCAACTTCATGCGTCCGACCCAGTGGCTGCTTCGACTGCCTTGGTGCCATCACTCTTTGCTACATACCAAACTCCAGACGACTCGCCAAGTGCCGCCAGGGAGGCTCTTCGCCAGGTGAATCTTGTTATGGAGCAAGTGAAGGTGATGCACGAGGCCAGTCAGGTGGCCTATAATGCCAGCACCGCTCTGCAGACCAACATTAAGGTCAGTTAACTCCCAACTGAACTTTTGAATCATGAAAAACTGCCACTGTTGCTTCGCTGCCCATATGTGCATCTACTATCTGGGTCTGTGTTTCATATCCGATCACCCACTAGGGTGTGCCGGCCTTAGAGTTTAATAGGTCTTCTACTCCACTCGACTTATGCTGAGTCGAGTGTTTGTCCGAACCAGTGGGGGCACGCAGAGTGCACCCACTAGGTGTAGTACCCGAGACCGCAGTCGACTGCCGGCAGTCGGCTGGGGGTCTGAGAATCTACACCCTCTTTTTTTTGACTCATGCTGGGCAGACCATGCTGAGTGTTGATACAAACCAGTGGGGGCACGTTAAGTGCACCCACTGGGTGTAGTCCCCAAGACTACTATTGAATGTTTGATTTGGCAGTAGTCCTAGAGTAACTTTCACTGTGATTGTCATTTGTTTCTGTCGACTGATATATCTCTCTCGCTGACTGCAGAGGTCTTGTGATATTGGGGCTCAACTTTCTGAGTTGAACAAGAAGCAAATCCGCCTCAATCTTGATCTTGAACTGGCGAAGAAGAACCTAAAGACTGCTCAGGAAGAAACAACCATAATGGGAAGTAACCAATCGTCAATTGTCCACCTTCTCAGTGTTTTTTTCTTTCAGTCTCTTTGAACTGAGTGACTTCACACGAACAGATGTGCGTAGTGAAAACCATCAACTTCAAGCTCGTCTGAAGAGTGTTGTTTCTTTAGAGAAAAGGAAGGAGGCTCCAGAGAAGAAGGATCTGGATCTTGCTGCTGCTCATAAGGAGGCACGAGAGAAGACAGTGCTTGCGGACAAGAAGCTGGCTTCTGTCAGCAAGTTGGAAGAGGAGAACTCGAAGCTGAAGACCGCCATCTCTGAGGCCAATCGGGAGGTCTAGCAACTGAAGAAGGACAAGGAGAACTTAACCAATGAAGTTGGAAGCCTCAAAGCCAAGACGGGCGAGCTGGAGTGCTATGTGGGACAACTTGCAGCAAAATTGGTCCTGAAGCTTGAAGGTATCATCGTTCGACTGATTAGTTGCCGTCGATTGGAACGTCTTGTCATATTGTCGACTCACCATTTTTTCCGATTGTGCAGAACTTTTTCAGGACTTTGAGGCTGAGATTGGGCGGGTCGAGATGGGTCTCGACCCCATCAATTGTCTTGTTAAAGATGATGTTGCGATGAACTTGCTGCGGTTGGAATCACGTATGGACAGTGACATTGCTTATCTTGCCCGACTGAAGGCGGAGATGACTCGGGTTGATGCTGAACTCTGGCCCCAGGCGGAACTTTCACAAGATCTCGAGTCACTGATGGCTCGACTGAATCATATCCCTGGACAAGTGCAAGAATGGAAGAAATCATCTGCTCGCTGTGGCACTGACGTTGCCCTGTCATTGGTCCGAGTGCATTGCAAAGACGCCAGAGAAGACAAGCTTGCGGCCCTGAAGGTTGTGAACACCAAGAAGCATACTTTCTAGTCCTTCATGGACACTTTCCTTGAAGCTACCACTCGCATTGCAGACAACATTGATCTTGACAGTTTCTGTGATCCAGCCAGCCCTTCTCCTGACGAGTGACTGAAAAACATTATGCCCCACACTTATTTGCCTCGGAATGCCGAGTGATCGTGTAATCGTTAAACTCTTTCAGGCTTGATGCCTGAGTACTCTTGTCCACTGCAGTTCTGAACTTTTGCTGGGTTTATCTGAACTTGGATTTCTTTGAATATCGTGGTTTTTGCTCTGTTTCTTAAACTGTTTCTGATTGTCCCTCGGTTCCGAGTGGACTTGATCTTCTCACCCTTTGCCGAATAAAAGTACATTGTACTTGTGGCGGAGCTCAATCGCGGTGTTCAGTCGACACCTCGTCGTCCTTGCAAATAGGGACGGAACATTGTATTTGTGGCGTAGCTCAGAGGTGGTGCTCAGTCGACGCCTTGTCGCCCTTGCGGATAAGGACGGAACATTGTACTTGTGGCGTAGTTCAAAGGTAGAACTCAGTCGACGCCTCGTCGTCCTCACGGATAGGGAGGGAACATTGTACTTGTGGCGTAGCTCAGAGGTAATGCTCAGTCAACGCCTTTGTGACTTAGGCGATTACAGGGTCACAGCTAAGCCCCCGAGTGGGAGGATTGCTCTCCACTCTGAGTGTTTTTTAACTTAGGCGATTACGGGGTCGCAGCTAAGTCCCCGAGTGGGAGGATTGCTCTCCACTCAGAGTGTTTTTAACTTTGGCGATTA